>NW_012315303.1:0-2071 GCF_000151885.1 Dipodomys ordii
ACTTCATAAGAATAAAATGAAACTCCATAAGATAATCAAAAAATCAAATTAATCGTATCCAAAACCACACAAGATAGTGGTAGTATTCATAATCTTGATATCATCAAAAATTATTCATCATATCATAATCATATTAATCTTCTTCTTATCCTTCTCCTTCTCCTTCTTCTTCTTCTTCTTCTTCTTAATCTTCTTCTTCATCATATTCTTCTTCTTATTCTTCATCTTCTTCTTCTTATTCTTCTTCTTCTTCTTCATCTCTTTCTTCTGCTTAAGCTTTACCAGCTTCTTCTGCTTCTACTGCTTCGCTTTCTGCTTCTCATTCTGCTTCTGCTTCTTCTTCTGCTTCTCCTATTGCTTCTGCTGCCCTTCCTTCTCCTTCTCCTACTCCTGCTTCTCCTTCTGCTTTTGCTTCTTCTGCTTCTCCTGATTCTCCTTCTGCATCTTCTTCTGCTTCTGCTTCTCCTTCTGCATTTTCTTCTGCTTCTGCTTCTCCTTCGCTTCTCCTTCTGCTTCTTCTGCTTCTCCTTCTGATTCTCCTTCTGCTTCTGCTTCTGTTTTTCCTTCTCCTTCTCGTTCTTCTGTTTTTCCTTCTGCTTCTTCTTCTGCTTCTGCTGCAACTGCTACTGCTTCTGCTTCTTCTGTTTCTTTTGCTTCTCCTGCTTCTCCTATTGTCTTGCTGCTCCTTCTTCTTCTTCTCTTTCTGCTTCTCCTTCTGTTTCTCCTTCTTCTCCTTCTAGTTCTTCTGCTTTTCCTTCCGCTTCTCCTTCTGCTTCTGCATCTTCTGCTTCTTCTGCTACTGCCTCGCCTTCTTCTGCTTCTCCTTCTGCTTTTGCTTCTCTTTCTGCTTCTGCTTCTCCTTCTGCTTCTCCAGATTCTGCTTCTTGTGCTTCTCCTGCTTCTCCTTCTGCTTCAGGTTCTGCTTCTGCTTCTTCGACTTCTTCTGCTTCTGCTTCTCCTGCTGCTACTTTTTCTGCTTCTCCTGCTTCTCTTTCTGCTTTTCCTTCTGTTTCTGCTTCTCCTTCTGCTTCTGCTTCTTCTCCTTATTCTGTTTCTTCTGCTTCTGCTTCTCCTGCTTCTGCTTCTCCTGCTTCTCGTTCTGCTTCTCTTTCTGCTTCTCCTTCTCCTTCTCCTTCTTCTGCTTCTCCTTCTGCTTCTACTTCTCCTTCTGCTTCTGATTCTGCTTCTGCTTCTTTGGCTTCTCCTGTTTCTTCTGCTTCTGCTTCTCCTCCTTCATCTGCTTCTCCTGCTTCTCTTTCTGCTTCTCCTTCTGCTTCTGCTTCTGCTCTTCTCCTTTTTCTGTTTCTTTTGCTTCTGTTTCTTCTGCTTCTTCTTCTCCTGTTTCTTCTAATTCTACTTCTGCTTCCCCTTCTTCTCCTCTTTCTGCTTCTACTTCTGCTTCTTCTGATTCTCCTGCTTCTCCTTCTTGTTCTCCTTCTGTTTCTGCTTCTCTTTCTGCTTCTGATTCTCCTTCTGCTGCTCCTTCTCCTTCTCCTTCTTCTGCTTCTCCCACTGCTTCTGCTTCTTTTGCTTATTCTTTTTCTTCTGCTTCTGCTTCTCCTGCTTCTGCTTCTACTGCATCTCCTTATGCTTCTCCTTATGCTGCTGCTTCTTCTTCTTCTACCTCTTCTTCTCCTTCTTTTTCGTCTTCTTCTTCTTCCTTTCTTTCTTCTGCTTCTGCTTTTCCTGCTTCTTCTGCTTCTACTGTTTCTCTTTCTGCTTCTCATTCTGCTTCTGCTTCTCCTTCTGCTTCTCCTATTGCTTCTGCTGCACTTCCTTCTCCTTCTCTTTCTCCTACTTCTGCTTCTCCTTCTGCTTCTGCTTCTTCTGCTTCTCCTGCTTCTCGTTCTGCATCTTTTTCTGCTTCTGCTTCTCCTTCTGCTGCTTCTTCTGCTACTCATTCTTCTGATTCTCCTTCTGATTCTCCTTCTACTTCTCTTTCTGCTGTTCCTTCTCCTTCTTCTGCTTCTCCCTCTGATTCTTCTTCTTATGCTTATTCTTTTTCTACTGCTTCTGCTTCTCCTGCTTCTGCTTCTTCTGCTTCTACTTCTTCTCCTTATGCTTCTCCTTC
>NW_012315304.1:0-2071 GCF_000151885.1 Dipodomys ordii
TCAACAGCGGGGGACACAGAGGGACACAGTGGAGTACACAGCAGGGACAAAGCTTTGACACAGCGGGGGACACAGCGAGGACACAGCCGGACACAGCGGTGACACAGCGGGACACAGCTGGGGACACTGCGGGACACAGCGGGACACAGCGGGGACACAGCAAGGACACAGCGGGGGACACAGCGGACACAGCCGGACACAGCCGGGGACACAGCTGGACACAGCGAGAGATACAGCGGGGGACATAGCGGGACACAGAGGGGAACAAAGAGAGGACACAGCGGGACCCAGCCGGACACAGCGTCGATACAGTGGAGACACAGCGTTACACAGCATGGTACAAAGCTGTGGACACAACGGGACACAGTGGGGGCACAGCGGGACACAGCGGGACGCAGTGGGACACAGCGGGACACAGCAGGACACAGCGGGGACAGAGCGGGACACAGTCGGACACAGCGGGACACAGCGGGGGACACAGCGGGAGACAAAGAGGGACACCACGGAACACAGCGGGACACAGCAGGGAACAGCAGTGACACTGCGGGGACACAGTGGGACACAGCGGGGGACAAAGCGGGACACAGAGGGGGACAGAGCGGGACACAGTGGGGGACACAGCCGGACACAGCAGGGGAAACAGTGGGGGACACAGCGGGACACAGCGGGACACAGCGAGGACACAGCGGGACAGAGCGGGACACTGCAGGGCACAGCGGGGGACACAGCGGGACACAGCGGGGGACACAACGAGGACACAGCGGAACACAGAGTGGGACACATTGAGGACACAGTGGGACACAGCGGGACACAGCCGGGTCCCAGCAGTGGACACAGCGGGACACAGCGGGGGACACAGCGGGACACAGCGGGGGACACATGGAGGACTCAGCGGGACAAAGTGGGGACACAGCGGCGACTCATCGGGGGACACAGCGGGGGACAAAGCGGGACACCACAGAACACAGTGGGAAACAGCGGGACACAGCGGGGAAACTGCGGGGACACAGGGGGACAAAGCATGGGACACATAGGGACACAGCAGGGGACACAGTGGGGGACACAGCGGGACACAGCGGGGAACACAGCGAGGACACAGCGGGACCCAGCGGTACACAGCGTCGTTACAGCGGGGACACAGCGTTACACAGCGTGGTACACAGCTGTGAACACAACGGGACACAGTGGGGGCACAGCGGGACACAGCGGGACACAGTGGGACACAGCGGGGACAAAGCTTGAGACACAGAGGGGTACAGAGCGGGAGACAGCGGGGGACACAGCGAGGACACAGCGGGACACAGCGCTGACACTGCGGGGGACACAACGGGGGACACAGCGGGGGACACAGCCGGACACAGCGGGACACAGCGGGGGACACAGGGGGGACCCAGCGGGACCCAGCGCGGGACACAGCGAGGACACATTGGGACACAGTGGGGACACAGCGGGACTCAGCGGGGGACACAGCAGTACACAGCGGGACACAGCGGGACACAGCGGGGGACACAGAGGGGTAAACAGCGGGACACAGCGGGGAACACAGTGAGGACACAGCGGGACCAAGCGGGACACAGCATCGATACAGCAGGGACACAGCGGGACACAGCGGGGTACACAGCTGGGTACACAACGGGACACAGCGGGGGACACAGCGAGGACCCAGCAGGATATAGCGGGGCACACAGCGGGACACAGCGGGACACAGCTTGGGACACAGCGGGACACAGTGGGGACACAGCAGTAGACACAGCGGGACACAGCGTGGGACAAAGTGGGAGATAGCAGGGGACACAGCGAGGACACAGCGGGACACAGTGGCGACACATAGAGGACTCAGAGGGGGACACAGTGGGGGACAGAGCGGGACACAGTGGGACCCAGAGGGGACAAAGCGTGAGACACAGCGGTGGACAGAGCGGGAGACAGAGGCGGACACAGCGAGGACACAGCGGGACACAGCGGGGACACAGAGGTGGCTCAGGGAGGCCACAGCGGGGGACAAAGCGGGACACCACGGAACACAGCGGGACACAGCGTGAAACAGCGGTGAACCTGCGGGGACACAGCG
>NW_012315305.1:0-2071 GCF_000151885.1 Dipodomys ordii
CCAGATACTGCTTCTTTTGCTTCTCCTGCTGCTCCGTCTGCTTCAGATTCTGCTTCTGCTTCTGCTTCTTGTCCTTCTCCTGTTTCTTCTGCTTCTGCTTCTCCTGTTTCTGCATCTCGTGCTTCTCCTTCTGCTGCTCTTTCTGCTTCTCCTGCTGCTTTTCCTTCTCCTGCTCCTTCTTCTGCTTCTCTTTCTTCTTCTCCTTCTGTTTCTCTTTCTCCTTCTCCTTCTCGTTCTTCTGCTTTTCCTTCTGCTTCTCCTTCTGCTTCTGCATCTTCTGCTTCTTCTGCTACTTCCTCTGCTTCTTCTGTTTCTTCTGCTTCTCCTTCTGCTTTTGCTTCCCTTTCTGCTTCTGCTTCTCCTTCTGCTTCTCCAGGTTCTGCTTCTTCTGCTTCTCCTGCTTCTCCTTCTGCTTCAGGTTCTTCTTCTGCTTCTTCGGCTTCTTCTGCTTCTGCTTCTCCTGCTGCTGCTTCTTCTGCTTCTCCTGCTTCTCTTTCTGCTTTTCCTTCTGTTTCTGCTTCTCCTTCTGCTTCTGCTTCTTCTCCTTCTTCTGTTTCTTCTGCTTCTGCTTCTCCTGCTTCTGCTTCTCCTGCTTCTCGTTCTGCTTCTCTTTCTGCTTCTTCTTCTGCTCTTCTCCTTCTTCTATTTCTTTTGCTACTTCTTCTTCTGTTTCTTCTGATTCTACTTCTGCTTCTCCTTCTTCTCCTCTTTCTGCTTCTACTTCTACTTCTACTGATTCCCCTGTTTCTCGTTCTTCTTCTCCTTCTGTTTCTGCTTCTCTTTCGGCTTCAACTTCTCCTTCTGCTGCTTCTCCCCCTGCTTCTGCTTATGCTTCTTTTGCTTATTCTTTTTCTTCTGCTTCTGCTTCTCCTGCTTCTGCTTCTTCTGCTTCTCCTTATGCTTCTCCTTATTCTTCTCCTTATGCTTCTTCTTCTTCTTCTTCTTCTTCTTCTTCTTCTTCTTCTTCTTCTTCTTCTTCTTCTTCTTTGTCTTCTTCTTCTTCTTTGTCTTCTTCTTCTTTTTCTTCTTCTTCTTCTTTTTCTTCTTCTTCTTCTTCTTCTTCTTCTTCTGCTTCTTCTTCTTCTCATTCTTCTGCTTCTGCTTTTCCTGCTTCTTCTGCTTCTAATGCTTCTCTTTCTGCTTCTCATTCTGCTTCTGCTTCTCCATCTGCTTCTCCTATTGCTTCTGTTGCCCTTCCTTCTCCTTCTTCTTCTCCTACTTCTGCTTCTCCTTCTGCTTCTGCTTCTTCTGCTTCTCCTGCTTCTCCTTGTGCATCTTCTTCTGCTTCTGCTTCTCCTTCTGCTACTTCTTCTGCTTCTGCTTCTCCTTCTTCTGCTTCTCCTTTCGGATTCTCCTTCTGCTTCTCCTTCTGCTGCTCCTACTTCTTCTTCCTCTGATTCTGCTTCTTATGCTTATTTTTTTTCTTCTGCTCCTGCTTCTCCTGCTTCTGCTTCTTCTGCTTCTACTGCTTCTCCTTATGCTTCTCCTTCTTCTTCTGCTTCTACTGCTTCTCCTTATGCTTCTCCTTCTTCTTCTTCTTCTTCTTCTTCTTCTTCTTCTTCTTCTTCTTCTTCTTCTTCTTCTTCTTATTCTTATTCTTCTTCTTCTTATTCTTATTCTTCTTCTTCTTCTCTTTCTTCTGCTTCTGCTTTTCCTGCTTCTTCTGCTTCTACTGCTTCTCTTTCTGCTTCTCATTCTGATTCTGCTTCTCCTTCTGCTTCTCCTATTGCTTCTGCTGCTCTTCTTTCTCCTTCTCCTGCTTCTACTTCTTCTTCTGCTTCTTCTGCTTTTCCTGCTTCTCCTTCTGCATCTCCTTCTGCTTGTCCTTATGTTTCTTTTTCTGCTTCTGCTTCTCCTTCTGTTTCTCCTTCTCCTTCTCGTTCTTCTGCTTTTCCTTCTGCTTCTCTTACTGCTGCAACTGCTACTGCTTCTGTTCTTCTGTTTCTTCTGCTTCTCCTTCTGCTTTTGATTATCTTTCCGCTTCTGCTTCTCATTCTGCTTCTCCAGATACTGCTTCTTCTGCTTCATCCTGCTTCTCCTTCTGCTTCAGCTTCTGCGTCTACTTCTGCTT
>NW_012315306.1:0-2071 GCF_000151885.1 Dipodomys ordii
AGCTTCTCATTCCGCTTCTGCTTCTCCTTCTGATTCTGCATCTCCTCCTTCTCCTACTCCTACTTATGCTTATCCTTCATCTTAAGCTTCATCTGCTTCTCCTGCTGCTCCTTCTGCATCTCCTTCTGCTTGTGCTTCTCCTTATGCTTCATCTTCTGCCTCTGCTTCTCCTTCTCCTTCTTTTGCTTCTCCTTTTGCTTCTGCTTCATAAGCTTTTCCTGCTATTCCTTCTGCTTCTTCTTCTTTTGATTCTCCTTATGCATCTGCTTCTGCTTCTTCTGCTTCTCCTTCTGCATCTTCTTCTGCTTCTGCTTCTCCTTCTCCTTCTTCTGCTTCTCCTTATGATTCTCCTTCTGCTTCTTCTTCTTCTGCTTTACCTGCTTCTCTTTCAGCTTTTCCTTCTGCTTCTCCTTCTCCTTCTTGTTCATCTGCTTTTCCTTCTGCTTTTCCTACTGCTTCTGCTACAACTGCTACTGCTTCTACTTCTTCTGTTTCTTCTGCTTCTCCTTCTGCTTTTGATTCTCTTTCTGCTTCTGCTTCTCCTTCTGCTTCTCATTCTGCTTCTAAAGATTCTGCTTCTTCTGCTTCTCCAGCTTCTCCTTCTGCTTCAAGTTCTGCTTCTGCTTCTTCAATTCTTATGCTTCTGCTTCTCCTGCTTCTGCTTCTTCTGCTTCCCCTCCTTAAAAATTAAGAATCTCCTACAGCATCTGCTTCTTGACCTTCTCCTGTTTCTTCTGCTTGTTCTTCTTCTGTTTCAGCATTTCCTGCTTCTCCATCTGCTGCTCTTTCTGTTTCTCCTGCCGCTTTTCCTTCTACTGCTCCTTCTTCTGCTTCTCTTCTGCTTCTAATCCTGTTTCTCCTTCTCCTTCTCCTTCTAGTCCCTCTGCTTTTCCTTCTGCTTCTCCTTCTGCTTCTGAATCTTCTGCTTCTTCTGATACTGCCTCTGCTTCTTCTGTTTCTTCTGCTTCTCCTTCTGCTTTTGCTTCTCTTTCTGCTTCTGCTTCTCCTTCTGCTTCTCCAGATTCTGCTTCTTCTGCTTCTCCTGCTTCTCCTTCTGCTTCAGGTTCTGCTTTTGCTTTTTCGGCTTCTTCTGCTTCTGCTTCTTCTGCTGCTGCTTCTTCTGCTTCTCCTGCTTCTCTTTCTGCTTTTCCTTCTGTTTCTGCTTCTCCTTCTGCTTCTTCTTCTTCCCCTTCTTCTGTTTCTTCTGCCTCGGCTTCTCCAGCTTCTGCTTCTCCTGCTTCTCGTTCTGCTTCTCTTTCTGCTTCTCTTTCTCCTTCTCCTTGTCCTTCTCCTTCTTCTGCTTCTGCTTCTCCTTCTGCTTCTGCTTCAATTTCTCCTTCTGCTTCTCATTCTGCTTCTGCGCCTTCTGTTTCTTCTGCTTCTCCTGCTTCTTCTTCTCCTGCTACTCCTACTTCTCGTGCTGCTTCTCCTTCTGCGTCTCTTTCTGGTTCTGCTTATCCTTTTGCTTCTCCTACTCCTAATCCTTCTCTTTCGCCTTCTCCTTCTTCTTCTTCAGCTTCTCCTGGTGCTTCTGCTTCTGCTTATTCTACTATTTTTGTTTCTTCTGCTTCTGCTTCAGATTGTGCTTCTTCTGTTTCTCCTTCTGCTTCAGATTCTGCTTCTGCTTCTTCGGCTTCTCCTGTTTCTTCTGCTTCTTCTTCTCCTGCTTCTTCAGCTTCTCCTGCTTCTCTTTCTGCTTCTCCTTCTGCTTCTGCTTTTCCTTCTGCTTCTGCTTCTGCTCTTCTCCTTCTTCTGTTTCTTTTGCTTCTGTTTCTTCTTCTTCTTCTTCTTCTTCTTCTTCTTCTTCTTCTTCTTCTTCTTCTGTTTCTTCTGATTCTACTTCTGCTTCTCCTTCTTCTACTTCTCTTTCTGTTTCTACTTCTGCTTCTTCTGATTCTCCTGCTTCTCCTTTTTTTCTCCTTCTGTTTCTGCTTCTCTTTCTGCTTCTGCTTCTCCTTCTGCTGCTCCTTCTCCATCTACTGCTTCTCCCACTGCTTCTGCTTCTTTTGCTTATAAATATTTCTTCTGCTTCTCCTGCATCTACTGCTTCTCCTTATGCTTCTCCTTATGA
>NW_012315307.1:0-2071 GCF_000151885.1 Dipodomys ordii
CCTTCTGCTTCTGCTTCAATTTCTCGTTCTGCTTCTCATTCAGCTTCTGCGTCTTCTGTTTCTTCTGCTTCTCTGCTTCTGCTTCTCCTACTTCTCGTGCTGCTTTTCCTTTCTGCGTCTCTTTCTGCTTCTGCTTATCATTTTGCTTCTCCTACTCCTAATCCTTCTCCGTCGCCTTCTCCGTCTTCTTCTTCTGCTTCTCCTGCTGCTTCTGCTTCTACTTATTCTACTATTTCTGTTTCTTCTGCTTTTGCTTCAGATTGTGCTTCTTCTGTTTCTCCTTCTGCTTCAGATTCTGCTTCTGCTTCTTCGGATTCTTCTGTTTCTTCTGCTTCTGCTTCTCCTTCTGCTCCTGCTTCTCCTTCTGCTTCTGCTTCTGCTCTTCTCCTTCTTCTGTTTCTTTTGCTTCTGTTTCTTCTGCTTCTTCTTCTTCTGTTTCTTCTGATTCTACTTCTGCTTCTTCTGATTCTCCTGCTTCTCCATTTGTTGTCCTTCTGTTTCTGCTTCTCTTTCTGCTTCTGCTTCTCCTTCTGCTGCTCCTTCTCCTTCTGCTTCTGCTTCTCCCAGTGCTTCTGCTTGTGCTTCTTTTGCTTATTCTTTTTCTTCTGCTTCTGCTTCTCCTGATTCTGCTTCTACTGCTTCTCCTTACGCTTCTCCTTACGCTTCTCCTTATGCTGCTGCTGCTGCTTCTTCTTTTTCTTCTTCTTCTTCTTGTTTTTCTGCTTCTTCTGCTGCTTCTCCTTCTGCTGCTTCTTCTACTTCTCCTTCTGCTTCTCTTTTTGCTTCTCTTTCTGCTTCTGCTTCTTCTGTTTCTCCTGCCTGAATTTCTGGTTCTACTTGTTCTGCTGCTTCTCCTTCTGCTTCTGCTTCTACTTCTGCTTCTGTTTCTGCTTCTTCTGCTTCTTCTCTTTCGGCTTCTCCTGCTTCTGCACCTTGTGCATCTCCTGCTTTTCTTTCTGCTTCTCATTCCGCTTCTGCTTCTCCTTCTGCTTCTCCTCCTCCTCCTTCTCCTACTTCTGCTTCTCCTTCAGCTTCTGCTTCTTCTGTTTCTCCTGCTTCTCCTTCTGCATCTGCTTCTGCTTGTGCTTGTCCTTATGCTCCTTCTTCTTCTTCTGCTTCTCCTTCTCCTTCTTTTGCTTGTGCTTCTTCTGCTTTTCCTGCTTCTCCTTCTGCTTCTGCTTCTTCTGCTTCTCCTGCTTCTCCTTCTGCATCTTTTTCTGCTTCTGCTTCTCCTTCTGCTTCTCCTTCTGCTTTTGCTTCTCTTTCTGCTTCTGCTTCTCCTTCTGCTTCTCCAGATTCTGCTTCTTCTGCTTCTCCTGCTTCTCTTTCTGCTTCAGGTTCTGCTTCTGCTTCTTCGTCTTCTTCTGCTTCTGCTTCTCCTGCTGCTGCTTCTTCTGCTTCTCCTGCTTCTCTTTCTGCTTTTCCTTCTGTTTCTGCTTCTCCTTCTGCTTCTCCTTCCTATGTTTCTTCTGCTTCTGCTTCTCCAGCTTCTGCTTCTCCTGCTTCTCGTTGTGCTTCTCTTTCTGCTTCTCCTTCTCCTTCTTCTGCTTCTGCTTCTGCTTCTCCTTCTGCTTCTGCTTCAATTTCTCCTTCTGCTTCTCATTCTGCTTCTGCGTCTTCTGTTTCTTCTGCTTCTCCTGCTTCTGCTTCTCCTGCTTCTCCTACTTCTCGTTCTGCTTCTCCTTCTGGGTCTCTTTCTGCTTCTGCTTATCCTTTTGCTTCTGCTACTCCTAATCCTTCTCTTTCGCCTTCTCCTTCTCCTTCTTCTGCTTCTACTGCTTCTCCTTCTGCATCTTCTTCTGCTTCTGCTTCTGCTGCTTCTTCTGCTTCTGCTTCTCCTTCTTCTGCTTCTCCCTCTGATTCTGCTTCTTATGCTTATTCTTTTTCTTCTGCTTCTGCTTCTCCTGCTTCTGCTTCTTCTGCTTCTACTGCTTCTCCTTCTGCATCTTCTTCTGCTTCTGCTTCTGCTGCTTCTTCTGCTTCTGCTTCTCCTTCTTCTGCTTCTCCCTCTGATTCTGCTTCTTATGCTTATTCTTTTTCTTCTGCTTCTGCTTCTCCTGCTTCTGCTTCT
>NW_012315308.1:0-2071 GCF_000151885.1 Dipodomys ordii
TCCTCGCTTTGTCCCCCACTGTGTCCCGCTGTGTCCTCGCTGGGTCCTCCGCTGTGTCCCGCTGTGTCCCCCGCTGTGTCCCGCTGTGTCCTCGCTGGGTACCCCGCTGTGTCCCGCTGTGTCCTCGCTGGGTCCCCCGCTGTGTCCCGCTGTGTCCTCGCTGTGTTCCCCACTGTGTCCCGCAGTGTCCCCCGCTGTGTACCCCGCTCTGTCCTCGCTGTGTCCCCCGCTGTGTCCCGCTGTGTCCTCTCTGGGTCCCCCGCTGTGTCCCGCTGTGTCCTGCTGTGTCCCTCTCTGTCCCTGCTGTGTCCCGCTGTGTCCTGCTGTGTCTTCGATGTGTCCCCCGCTGTCTCCCGCTCTGTCCCCTGCTTCGTCTCACGATTTGTCCTCGCTGTGTCCCACTGTGTCACCGTGTGTCCCGCTGTGCCCCCACTGTGTCCCGTTATGTCCACATATGTGTACCACGCTGTGTAACGCTGTATCCCCGCTGTATCGACGCTGTGTCCCTCTGTGTCCTTGCTGTGTTCCCCGCTGTGTCCTGCTGTGTCCCGCTCTGTCCCTGCTGTGTGCCGCTGTGCCCTGCTGTGTCCTCCCTGTGTCCCCCGCTGTCTCCCGCTCTGTCCCCCGCTGTATCTCACGATTTGTCTTCGCTTTGTCCCACTGTGTCCCGCTGTGTCCCGCTGTGCCCCCACTGTGTCCCCTTGTGTCCACAGATGTGTACCACACTGTGTAACGCTGTATCCCCGCTGTATCGATGCTGTGTCCCGCTGTGTCCCGCTGTGTCCCGCTGTGTCCCCCGGTGTGTCCCCTGCTGTTTTCCTGTCTGTGTCCCCCGCTATGTCCTGCTGTGTCCTCGCTGGGCCCCCCGCTGTTTCCCGCTGGGTACCCCGCTGTGTCCCGCTGTGTCCCCTGCTGTGTAATCTGCTTTGTCCCGCTGTGTTCCCCGCTGTGTCCCGCTGTGTCCCCTGCTGTGTCCCGCTGTGTCCTCGCTGTGTCGCGCTCTGTCTCCCCCTTGTCCCCGCTGTGTCCCGCGCTGTCCCGTGGTGTCCCGCTTTGTCCCCCGCTGTGTCCGCCGCTGAGTCCCCGCTGTGTCCCCGCTGTGTCCCGCTCTGTCCTCCCTGTGTCCCCCGCTGTGTCCCTCTGTGTCCCCTGCTGTGTCCCGCTGTGTCTACTGCTGTGTTCCTGCTGTGTCCAGCTGTGTCCCGCTGTGTCCCCCTGTGTCCTCACTGTGTCCCACGCTGTGTTCCGCTGAGTACTTGCTGTGTCCCCCGCTGTGTCCTCGCTGTGTCCCCCGCTGTCTCCCGCTCTGTCCCCCGCTGTGTCTCACGCTTTATCCCGTCTGTGTCACACTCTGTCCCGCTGTGTCCCGCTGTGTAACGCTGTGAATCGTGCTGTATCAAGGCTGTGTCACGCTGGGTCCCGCTGTGTCCTTGCTCTGTTATTCGTGGTGTCCCCCTCTATCCCCCGCTGTGTCCCCCGCTCTGTCCTACTGTGTCCCCCGCTGTGTCTTGTTGTGTCCTACTGTGTCCCGTGGTGTCCTGCTTTTTTCCCATTATGTCCCCTGCTGAGTCCCCTCTGTGTCCCCGCTGTGTCCAGCTGTGTCCTCGCTGTGTCCTCTGCTGTCTCCCGCTTTGTCCTACGCTGTGTCCTACTGTGTCCCATTGTGTCCCTGCAGTGTCCCCCGCTGTGTCCCACTGTGTCCCGCTGTGTCCCCCGCTGTGTCCTGCTGGGTCCCGCTGTGTCCCCGCTGTGTCTCCGCTGTGTCCCGCTGTGTCCCCCGCTGTGTCCCCGCTGTGTCCCACTGTGTCCCCCGCTGTGTCCCGCTGTGTCCCGCTGTGTCCCCCGCTGTGTCCCGCTGTGTCCCCCGCTGTGTCCTGCTGTGTCCACTGCTGTGACCCCGTTGTGCCTTGCTGTGTTCCGCTGTGTGCCCCACTATGCCCCGCTGTGTCCTTGCTGTGTCCCTCTGTGTCCCGCTGTGTCCCAAAGTGTCCCCAGCTGTGTCCTGCTGTGTCACCGCTGTGTCCCGCTGTGTCCTCGCTGTGTCCCCCGCTGTGTCCTTCTTTGTCCCTGC
>NW_012315309.1:0-2071 GCF_000151885.1 Dipodomys ordii
GGAGAAGAGAAGCAGAAGGAGAAGCAGAAAGTGAAGCAGGAGAAGCTGAAGAAGCAGGAGAAGAAGAAGCAGAATAAGAAGAGAAGCTGAAGAAGCAGAAGCAGAATTTGAAGCAGAAGGAGAAACAGAAGAAGCACAGTATGAAGCAGAAGCAGAAGAAACAGAAATAGTAGAATATGCAAAAGCAGAACCAGCCAAGCAAACGGACGAACATGAAGGAGAAGGCGAAAGAGAAGGATTAGGAGTAGGAGAAGCAAAAGGATAAGCAGAAGCAGAAAGAGACGCAGAAGGAGAAGCAGCACGAGAAGTAGGAGAAGCAGGAGAAGCAGAAGTAGGAGAAGCAGAAGAAACAGAAGACGCAGAAGCAGAATGAGAAGCAGAAGGAGAAATTGAAGCAGAAGGAGAAGAAGAAGCAGAAGGAGAAGCAGAAGAAAGAGAAGGAGAAGTCGAAGCAGAAAGAGAAGCAGAAAGAGCAGCACAACGAGAAGCACAACGAGAAGCAGGAGAAGCAGAAGCAGAAGAAACATAAGAAGGAGAAGAAGCAGAAGCAGAAGGAGAAGCAGAAACAGAAGGAAAAGCAGAAATAGAAGCAGGAGCAGCAGAAGAAGCAGCAGCAGGAGAAGCAGAAGCAGAAGAAGCAGAAGCAGAACCTGAAGCAGAAGGAGAAGCAGAAGAAGCAGAATCTGGAGAAGCAGAAGGAGAAGCAGAAGCAGAAAGAGAAGCAAAAGCAGAAGGAGAAGCAGAAGGAGAAGCAGAAGAAACAGAAGAAGCAGAGGCAGTAGCAGAAGAAGCAGAAGATGCAGAAGCAGAAGGAGAAGCAGAAGCAGTAGTAGAAGCAGAAGAAGGAGAAGCAGAAGGAGAAGCAGAAGCAGAAGGAGAAGCAGAAAGAGAAGCAGGAGAACCAGAAGAAGCAGGAGAAGCAGAAGCAGAAGAAACAGGAGAAGCCGAAGAAGCAGAAGCAGAATCTGAAGCAGAAGGAGAAACAGAAGAAGCAAAATCTGAAGCAGAAGCAGAAGAAACAGAAATAGTAGAATAAGCAGAAGCAGAAGCACCAGGACAAGCAGAAGAACAAGAAGGAGAAGGCGAAAGAGAAGGATTAGGAGTAGGAGAAGCAAAAGGATAAGCAGAAGCAGAAAGAGACGCAGAAGGAGAAGCAGCACGAGAAGTAGGAGTAGCAGGAGAAGAAGAAGCAGGAGAAGCAGAAGAAACAGAAGGCGCAGAGGCAGAATGAGAAGCAGAAGGAGAAATTGAAGCAGAAGGAGAAGCAGAAGGAGAAGCAGAAGCAGAAGAAGAAGCAGAAGAAGGAGAAGGACAAGGAGAAGGAGAAAGAGAAGCAGAAAGAGAAGCAGAACGAGAAGCAGGAGAAGCAGAAGCTGGAGAAGCCGAAGCAGAAGAAACATAAGAAGGGGAAGAAGCAGAAGCAGAAGGAGAAGCAGAAACAGAAGGAAAAGCAGAAAGAGAAGCAGGAGAAGCAGAAGAATCAGCAGCAGGAGAAGCAGAAGCAGAAGAAGCCGAAAAAGCAAAAGCAGAACCTGAAGCAGAAGGAGAAGCAGGAGAAGCAGTAGAAGCAGAATCTGGAGAAGCAGAAGGAGAAGCAGAAGCAGAAAGAGAAGCAAAAGCAGAAGGAGAAGCAGAAGAAACAGAAGAAGCAGAGGCAGTAGTAGAAGAAGCAGAAGATACAGAAGCAGAAGGAAAAGTAGAAGAACTACAAGGAGAAGGAGAAGGAGAAACAGGAGTAGAAGCAGAAAGAGAAGCAGAAGAAGGAGTAGTAGAAGGAAAAGCGGCAGGAGAAACAGAAAGAGCAGCAGAAGGAGAAGCAGGAAATGCAGAAACAGGTTATGAACAAGCAGAAGAAACAGAAGAAGGACAAGAAGCAGAAGCAGAAGGAGAAGCAGAAAGAGAAGGAGGGGAAGCAGAAGAAGCAGAAGCAGGAGAAGCAGAAGCATAAGAATCCGAAGAAGCAGAAGCAGAACCTGAAGCAGAAGGAGAAGCAGGAGAAGCAGAAGAAGCAGAATCTTTAGAAGCAGAATGAGAAGCAGAAGGAGAAGCAGAAGCAGAAAGAGAATCATGA
>NW_012315310.1:0-2071 GCF_000151885.1 Dipodomys ordii
CAGGAGAAGCTGAAGAAGCAGAAGCAGAATATGTATCAGGAGAAACAGAAGAAGCACAATATGAAGAAGAAGCAGAAGAAACAGAAATAGTACATTAAGCAGAAGCAGAAGCAGTAGGATAAGCTGAAGAAAAAGAAGGAGAAGGCGAAAGAGAAGGATTAGGAGTAGGAGAAGCAAAAGGATAAGCTGAAGCTGAATGAGACGCAGAAGAAGAAGCAGTACGAGAAGTAGGAGAAGCAGGATAAGAAGAAGTAACAGAATCTGGAGAAGAAGAAGGAGAACCAGAAGCAGAAGGAGTAAATTGAAGCAGAAGCAAAAGCAGAAGGAGAAGCAGAAGGAGAAGCAGAAGAAACAGAAGAAGCAGAGGCAGTAGCAGAAGAAGCAAAAGATGCAGAAGCAGAAGGGAGAAGCACAAGGAAAAGCAGAAGAACGAGAAGGAGAAACAGAAGGAGAAGCAGAAAGAGAAACAGATGAAGGAGCAGGAGACGGAAAAGCAGCAGGAGAAGCAGAAAGAGCAGCAGAAGGAGAAGCAGGAGATACAGAAACAGGAGAAGCAGAAGTAGAAGGATCAGGAGAAGGACAAGAAGCAGAAGCAGAAGGAGAAGCACAAACAGAAGGAGAAGCAGAAAGAGAAGGAGGGGAAGCAGAAGAAGCAGAAGCAGGAGAAGCAGAAGCATAAGAATCCGAAGAAGCAGAAGCAGAACCTGAAGCAGAAGAAGAAGCAGAAGAAGCAGAATCTGCAGAAGCAGAAGGAGAAGCAGAAGCAGAAAGAGAAGCAAAATCAGAAGGAGAAGCAGAAGAAACAGAAGAAACACAAGCAGTAGCAGAAGAAGCTGAAGATGTAGAAGCAGAAAAAGAAGCACAAGAAATAGCAGAAGAACGAGAAGGAGAAACAGAAGGAGAAGCAGAAGGAGAAGCAGAAAGAGAATCAGGAAAAGCAGAAGAAGCAGAAGCAGACGGAGAAGCAGAAGAAGGAGAAGGAGTTTCAGAAGCAGAAGAAGAAGCAGAAGTAAAAGCACAAGCAGAAGGAGATTCAGAAGGAGAAGCAGGAGAAGGAGAAGAAGCAGAAGCAGAAGGAGAAGAACTAAAGAGAAGAGGCAGAAGTAGAAGAAGCAGAAGCAGAAGTAGGAAGAGAAGCCGACGAAGAGAAGCAGAACGAGAAGTAGGAGAAGCAGAAGAAGCAGAAGCGGGAGAAGCAGAAGAAGAAGAAACAGAAGAAGGAGAAGGAGCAGAAGGCGAAGGAGAAGCAGGAGAAGAAGGAGAAGCAGAAAGAGACGCAGGAAAAGCAGAAAAAGCAGAAGCAGGAGAAGCAGAAGCAGAAGAAACAGGAGAAGGACAAGAAGCAGAAGCAGAAGGAGAAGCAGAAACAGAAGGAGAAGCAGAAAGAGAAGGAGGGAAAGAAGAAGAAACAGAAGCAGGAGAAGCAGAAGCATAAGAATCCGAAGAATCAGAAGCAGAACTTGAAGCAGAAGTAGAAGCAGGAGAAGCAGAAGAAGCAGAATCTGGAGAAGCAGAAGGAGAAGCAGAAGCAGAAAGAGAATCAAAAGCAGAAGGAGAAGCAGAAGAAACAGAAGAAGCAGAAGCAGTTGCAGGAGAAGCAGAAGGAGAAGCAGAAAGAAAAGCAGGAGAACGAGAAGGAGAAGGAGAAACAGAAGCAGAAGCAGAAGGAGAAGCAGAAGCAGCAGAAGGAGAAGCAGAAGCAGAAGAAGCAGCAGAAGGAGAAGCAAAAGCAGAAGAAGATGCAGAAGGAGAAGCAGGAGGAGCAGAAGAAGCAGAAGCAAAAGGAGAAAGAGAAGGAGAAGAAGGAGAAGCAGAAGTAGAATGAGAAGAAACAGAAGAAGAAGAAGAAGAAGCAAAACAAACAGAAGAAGGAGAAGAGCAGAAGCAGAAGCAGAAAGAAAAGCAGAAGCAAAAGGAGAAGCAGAAAGAGAAGCAGGAGAAGCAGGAGAAGCAGAAGCAGAAGAAACAGGAAAAGCCGAAGAAGCAGAAGCACAATCTGAAGCAGAAGGAGAAATGGAAGAAGCACAATCTGAAGCAGAATCAGCAGAAACAGAAATAGTAGAATAAGCAG
>NW_012315311.1:0-2071 GCF_000151885.1 Dipodomys ordii
CAGGACACAGCGAGGACACAGCGGGACCCAGCGGGATACAGCGTCATTACAACGGGGACACATCGGGACAGAGCGGGGTACACAGCTGGGGACACAACGGGGCACAGCGGGGGACACAGCGAGGACACAGTGGGACACAGCGGGACACAGCGGGGACATTGTGGGAACATAGCGGGACACAGCGGGGTATACAGCGGGACACAGCAGGACACAGCTTGTGACCCAGCGGGGACACATCGGGACACAGCGGGGGACACAGCGGAACACAGCGGGACACAGTGGGACACAGTGGGGACACAAAGGGGACTCAGAGGGGGAAACAGCGGGGGAAAAAGCGGGACACCATGGGACACAGTGTGACACAGCAGGACACAGAGGGAACACTGCGTCGACACAGCGGGACAAAGCGGGGGACACAGCGGGACACAGCGGGGGACACAGTGGTGGACAGTGGAGACAAAGAGAGGACACAGCGGGACACAGCGGTGACACAGCTGGACACAACGGAGTACACAGCGGGACACAGTGGGCACAAAGCGGGGACAGAGCGGGACACAGCGGGACATAGCGGGGGACACAGCGGGACACAGAGGGGGACACAGTGAGGACACAGTGGGACACAGCGGGGGACACAGCGGGGGACACAGCGGGACACAGCGAGGAACAGCGTAGATACAGCGGGGACACAGCGTTACACAGCGTGGTACACAGCTGTGGACACAACAGGACACAGTGTGGGCACAGCGGGACACAGCGGGACACAGTGGGACACAGCGGGGACAAAGCGTGAGACACAGCGGGGGACAGAGTGGGAGACAGCAGGGGACACAGCGGGGACTCAGCGGGGTCACAGCGGGATACAGCGGGACACAGAGTGACACAGCGGGACACAGCAGAGGACACAGCGGGACACAGCGGAGGACAGAGCAACGACACAACAGGACACAGCGGGGACACAGGGGGACTCAGCAGGGTTACAGCGGGACACAATGGGACACAGCAGGACACAGCGTGGCACAGCTGGGACACAGCAGGGACACAGCAGGGACACAGTGGGGGACACAGCGGGACAAAACGGGACACAGCAGGGGACACAGTAGGACAGAGCAGGGGACACAGTGGTGGACAGAGGGGGACACCACGAATAACAGAGCAAGGACACAGCGGGACCCAGCGGGACAAAGCCTAGATACAGCGGGATTCACAGCGTTACACAGCGGGTTACACAGCTGGGGACACAAAGGGACACAGTGCTGGACACAGCGGGACACAGCAGGACAGAGTGGGACACAGACAGGATAAAGCGTGAGACACAGCGGGGGACAGAGCGGGAGACAGCGGGGGACACAGCGAGGACACAGCGGGACACAGCGGGGACACAGCGGGGACTCAGATGGGGACACAGCGGGGGACAAAGTGGGACACCACGGAACACAGCGGGACACAGCGCGAAACAGCGGTGACCCTTCGGGGACACAGCGGGACACAGCGGGGGACACAGCGGGACACAGCAGGTGACACAGCAGAACACAGTGGGGGACACAGCGAGGACACAGTGGGACACAGCAAGACACAGCATCGAAACAGTGGGGACACAGCGGTACACAGCGGGGTACACAGCTGGGGACACAACGGGACACAGCGGGGGACACAGCGAGGACACAGTGGGACACAGCAGGACACAGCGGGGACACTGCGGGAACATAGCGGGACACAGCGGAGTACACAGCGGGACACAGCTTGGGACAGAGCGGGGATACAGCGGGACACAGCGGGGGACACAGCGAGGACACATTGGGACACAGCGGGGACACAGCGGGACTCAGCAGGCGACACAGCAGTACACAGCGGGACAATGCGGGACACAGCAGGGGACACAGAGGGGTACACAGCGGGACACAGCGGGGAACACAGCGAGGACACAGCGGGACCCAGCGGGACACAGCGTCGATACAGCGGGTACACAGCATTACACAGCGTGTTACACAGCTGTGGACCCCACGGGACACAGTGGGGACACAGCGGGACACAGCGGGACACAGTGGGACAAAGCAAGGATAAATCGTGATGA
>NW_012315312.1:0-2071 GCF_000151885.1 Dipodomys ordii
GACACAGCGGTGACTCAGTGGGACACAGCATTGATAAAGCGTGAGTCACAGCGAGGGACTGAGTGGGAGACATCGTGGTACTCAGCGAGGACATAGTGGGACACAGCGGTGAAACAGCTGGGACTCAGCGGGGGACACAGCGGGAGACAAAGAGGGACACCTCGGAACACAGCGGGACACAGCGGGAAACAGCAGTGACCCTGCGGGGACACAGTGGGACACAGCGGTGGTTAAAGCGGGACACTGAGGAGGACAGAGCGGGACACAGTGGGGGACAGAGCGTGGGACACAGCGAGACACATCATGGACAAAGCTGGACACAGCGGGGTACACAGAGGGACACAGCGGGGACGCAGCGGAGAAACAGCGTGACATAGCAGGACACAGCGGGACACAGCGGGGGACACAGCGAGGACACAGCGGCACAAAGCCTGGGACACAGCAAGGACACAGTGGGACACAGCGTGGGACACAGCGGGACATAGCGGGGTACACAGCGGGGGACACAGCGGGACACAGCGGGGGCACAGGGAGGACACAACGGGACACAGCGGGGGACAGAGCGAGGACACATTGGGACACAGCGGGACACAGCGGGACTCAGCGGGGGACACAGCAGTACACAGCGGGACACAGCGGGGACACGGCAGAGACACAGCGGGGGACACAGCGGGACACAGCGGGGGACACAGGGATGACACAGCGGTACCCAGCGGGACCCAGCGTCGATACACCAGGGACGCGCGGAACACAGTGGGGTACACAGCTGGGGACACAGCGAGGCACAGCGGGACACAGCGGGACACAGCGGGGACACTGCGGGAACATAGCAGGACACAGCAGGGTACACAGAGGGACACAGCTGGGGACACAGCAGGGACACAGCGGGACACAGCGGAACACAGCGTGAGACAAAGCGGGAGACAGCAGGGGACACAGCAAGGACACATTGGGACACAGCGGCGACACAGAGGGGACTCAGCGGGGGACACAACGTGGGACAAAGTGGGACACCACGGGACACAGTGTTACACAGCGGGACACAGCGGGGACACTGCGGGACACAGCAGGAAAAAACGGGGGACACAGCGGGACACAGCGGGGGACACAGCGGGGGACAGCGGAGACAGAGAGTGGCCACAGCGAGACACAGCGGTGACAGAGCTGGACACAGCGGGGTACACAGCGGGACACAGCGGGCACACAGCTGGGACACAGCGGGACACAGCGGGACACAGCGGGGACACAGTGGGACACAGCGGGACAAAGTGGAGACACAGCGGGACACAGCAGGCACACAGCGGGGACACAGCGGACACAGCAGGACACAGCGGGGGACACAGCGGGACACAGTGGGGGACCCAGTGAGGACACAGCGGGACACAGCAGGGGACACAGCGAGGACACAGCGGGGGACACAGCGGGGGACAAAGAGGAACACAGCAGGGAACACAGCGAGGACACAGCGGGACACAGCGGGGGACACAGCGAGGACACAGCGGGGGACACAGCGGGACACAGCGGGGAACACAGCGAGGACACAACAGCACCCAGCAGGACACAGGGTCGATACAGCGGGGACACAGGGTTACACAGCGTGGTACCCAGCTGTGGACACAACGGGACAGAGTGGGGGCACAGCGAGACACAGCGGGACACAGCGAGGACACAGCGGGACACATTGGTGACACAGCGGGGAAAACAGCAGGACAAAGCAGCGGACACAGCGGGGGACACAGCGCGACACAGCAAGACATAGCATGGACACAGCAGTAGACACATCGGGACATAGCGGGGGACACAGCTGGGGACACAACGGGACACAGTGTTGGACACAGCGAGGACACAGCAGGACCCACCGGGACCCAGCGGGGGACAGAGCGAGGACACAGCAGGACACAGCGGGGGACACAGCGAGCACATAGCGGGGGACACAGCGAGGACACAGCAGGACACAGCGGGGGACACAGCGAGGACACAGCGGGACACAGCGAGACACAGCGTCGATAATGGTGGGGACACATCGGGACACAGCGGGGTACACAGCTGGGGACACAACGGGCCACATGAT
>NW_012315313.1:0-2070 GCF_000151885.1 Dipodomys ordii
TTTTGCTTATCCTTTTTCTTCTCCTACTCCTAATCCTTCTCTTTCGCCTTCGACGTCTTCTTCTTCTGCTTCTCCTGCTGCTTCTGCTTCTGCTTATTCTACTATTTCTGTTTGTTCTGCTTCTGCTTCAGATTGTGCTTCTTCTGTTTCTCCTGCTTCAGATTCTGCTTCTGCTTCTTCGGCTTCTCCTGTTTCTTCTGCTTCTGCTTCTCCTGCTTCTTCTGCTTCTCCTGCTTCTCTTTTGCTTCTCCTTCTGCTACTGCTTCTCCTTCTGCTTCTGCTTCTGCTCTTCTCCTTCTTCTGTTTCTTATGCTTCTGTTTCTTCTGCTTCTTCTTTTTCTGTTTCTTCTGATTCTACTTCTGCTTCTCGTTCTTCTCCTCTTTCTGCTTCTACTTCTGCTTCTTCTGCTTCTCCTGCTTCTCCTTCTTGTTCTCCTTCTGTTTCTGATTCTCTTTCTGCTTCTGCTTCTCCTTCTGCTTCTCCTTCTCCTTTTCCTTCTTCTGCTTCTCCCACTGCTTCTGCTTCTGCTTCTTTTGCTTATTCTTTTTCTTCTGCTTCTGCTTCTCCTGCTTCTTCTTCTTCTTCTTCTACTGCTTCTCCTTATGCTTCTCCTTATGCTGATGCTTCTTCTTCTTCTTCGTCTTCTTCTTCTTCTTCTTCTTCTTCTTCTTCTTCTTCTTCTTCTTCTTCTTCTTCTTCTTCTTCTTCTTCTTCTTCTTCTTCTTCTTCTTCTTCTCCTTCTCTTTCTTCTGCTTATGATTTTCCTGCTTCTTCTGCTTCTACTGCTTCTCTTTCTGCTTCTCATTCTGCTTCTGCTTCTCCTAATGCTTCTCCTATTGCATCTGCTGCCCTTCCTTCTCCTTCTTCTTCTCCAACTTCTGCTTCTCCTTCTGCTTCTGCTTCTTCTGCTTCTCCAGCTTCTCCTTCTGCATCTTCTGCTGCTTCTGCTTCTCCTTCTGCTGCTTCTTCTGCTTCTGCTTCTCCTTCTTCTGCTTCTCCTTCTGCTTCTCCTTCTGCTTCTCCTTCTGTTGCTCCTTCTCCTTCTTCCAATGATTCTGCTTCTTATGCTTATTAATTTTCTTCTGCTTCTCCTTCTTCTGCTTCTTCTTCTTCTGCTTCTACTGCTTCTCCTTATGCTTCTCCTTCTTCTTCTTCTTCTTCTTCTTCTTCTTCTTCTTCTTCTTCTTCTTCTTCTTCTTCTTCTTCTTCTTCTTCTTGTTCTTCTTGTTCTTGTTCTTGTTCTTGTTCTTGTTCTTGTTCTTGTTCTTCTTCTTCTTCTTCTTCTTCTTCTTCTTCTTCTTCTTCTTCTTCTTCTTCTTCTTCTTCTTCTTCTTCTTCTTCTTCTTCTTCTTCTTCTTCTTCTTCTTCTCTTTCTTCTGCTTCTGCTTTTCCTGCTTCTTCTGCTTCCACTGCTTCTCTTTCTGCTTCTCATTCTTCTTCTGCTTCTCCTTCTGCTTCTCCTATTGCTTCTGCTGCTCTTCCTTCTCCTTCTCCTACTTCTATTTCTTCTTCTGCTTCTGCTTCTTCTGCTTCTCCTGCTTCTCCTTCTGCATCTCCTTCTGCTTGTGCTTGTCCTTATGCTTCTTCTTCTGCTTCTCCTTCGCTTCTCCTTCTGCTTCTTCTGCTTCTCCTTTAGATTCTCCTTCAGATTCTGTTTCTGTTTTTCCTTCTCCTTCTCGTTTTTCTGCTTTTCCTTCTGCTTCTCCTTCTACTTCTGCTTCTTCTGTTTCTTCTGCTTCTCCTTCTGCTTTTGATTCTCTTTCCGCTTCTGCTTCTCCTTCTGCTTCTCATTCTGCTTGTCCAGATTCTGCTTCTACTGCTTCTCCTGCTTCTCCTTCTGCTTCTGGTTCTGCTTCTGTTTCTTCGGGTTCTTATGCTTCTGCTTCTTCTCCTTCCCCTCCTTCTCTTTCTTCTTCTCCTTCTGTATCTTCTTCTCCTTCTGCTTCTGCTTCTTGTCCTTCTCCTTTTTCTTCTGCTTCTGCTTCTCCTGTTTCTACATCTCCTGCTTGTCCTTCTGCTGCTCTTTCTGCTTCTCCTGCTGCTTTTCCTTCTCCTGCTCCTTCTTCTGC
>NW_012315314.1:0-2070 GCF_000151885.1 Dipodomys ordii
TTCTAGTTCTACTTCTTCTGCTACTTCTCCTTCTGCTTCTGCTTCTCGATTCTGCTAATGTTTCTGCTTCTTCTGCTTCTTCTCTTTCGAGCTTCTGCTCCTTCTGCTTCTTGTCCTTCTCCTGCTTCTCTTTCTGCTTCTCATTCTGCTTCTGCTTCTCCTTCTGCTTCTCCTCCTTCACCTTCTCCTACTTCTGCTTCTCCTTCAGCTTCTGATCTTCTGCTTCTCCTGTTTCTCCTTCTGCTTGTGCTTTTCCTTATGCTTCTGCTTCTGCTTCTCCTTTTTTTGCTTCTCCTTTTGCTTCTGCTTCTTCTGCTTTTCCTGCTTCTCCTCCTGCTTCTGTTTCTTCTGCTTCTCCTGCTTCTCCTTCTGCATTTCTTCTGCTTCTCCTTCTCCTTCTTCTGCTTCTCCTTCTGATTCTCCTTTTGCTTCTTCTTCGTCTGCTTTACCTGCGTCTCTTTCTGCTTCTCCTTCTGTTTCTCCTTCTGTTTCTCCTTATCCTTCTTGTTCTTCTGCTTTTCCTTCTGCTTCTGCTACAACTGCTTCTGCTTCTACTTCTTCTGTTTCTTCTGCTTCTCCTTCTGCTTTTGATTCTCTTTTTGCTTCTGCTTCTCGTTCTGCTTCTTATTCTGCTTCTTCAGATTCTGCTTCTTCTGCTACTCCTGCTTCTCCTTCTGCTTCAGGTTCTCCTTCTGCTTCTTCACATTCTTATGCTTCTGCTTCTCCTGCTTCTGCTTCTTCTGCTTTCCCTCCTTCTCTTCCTGCTTCTCCTCCTGTTTCTGCTTCTCCTTCTGCTTCTGCTTCTTGTCCTTCTTGTGTTTCTTCTGCTTCTGCTTCTCAAGTTTCTGCATCTCCTGCTTCTCCTTCTGCTGCTCTTTCTGCTTCTCCTGCTGCTTTTCCTTCTCCTGCTCCTTCTTCTGCTTCTCTTTCTGCTTCTACTTCTGTTTCTCCTACTCCTTCTCCTTCTCGTTCTTTTGCTTCTATTTCTGCTTCTCTTTCTGCATCTTCTGCTTCTTCTGCTACTGCCTCTGCTTCTTCTGTTTCTTCTGCTTCCCCTTCTGCTTCTCCTTCTGCTTTTGCTTCTCTTTCTGCTTCTGCTTTTCCTTCTGCTTCTCCAGATTCTGCTTCTTCTGCTTCTCCTTCTTCTTCAGGTTCTGCTTCTGCTTCTTCGACTTCTTCTGCTTCTGCTTCTCCTGCTGCTGCTTCTTCTGCTTCTCCTGCTTCTCTTTCTGCTTTTCCTTCTGTTTCTGCTTCTCCTTCTGCTTCTGCTTCTTCTCCTTCCTATGTTTCTTCTGCTTCTGCTTCTCCTGCTTCTGCTTCTCCTGCTTCTCGTTATGCTTCTCTTTCTACTTCTCTTTCTGATTCTCCTTCTCCTTCTTTTGCTTCTCCTTTCTCCTTCTGCTTCTCCTTCTGCTTCTGCTTCTATTTCTCCTTCTGCTTCTCATTCTGCTTCTGCGTCTTCTGTTTCTTCTGCTTCTCCTGCTTCTGCTTCTTCTGCTTCTCCTACTTCTCGTGCTGCTTCTCCTTCTGCGTCTCTTTCAGCTTCTGCTTATCCTTTTGCTTCTCCTACTCCTAATCCTTCTCTCTCGCCTTCTCCGTCTTCTTCTTCTGCTTCTCCTGCTGCTTCTGCTTCTGCTTATTCTACTATTTCTGTTTCTTCTGCTTCTGCTTCAGATTGTGCTTCTTCTGTTTCTCCTTCTGCTTCAGATTCTGCTTCTGCTTCTTCGGCTTCTCCTGTTTCTTCTGCTTCTGCTTCTCCTGCTTCTTCTACTTCTCCTGCTTCTCTTTATGCTTCTCCTTCTGCTTCTGCTTCTCCTTCTGCATCTGCTTCTGCTCTTCTCCTTCTTCTGGTCTTTTGCTTCTGTTTCTTCTTCTTCTTCTTCTTCTGTTTCATCTGATTCTACTTCTGCTTCTCTTTCTTCTCCTCTTTCTACTTCTACTTCTGCTCCTTCTGATTCTCCTGCTTCTCCTTCTTGTTCTCCTTCTGTTTCTGCTTCTCTTTCTGCTGCTCCTTCTCCTTCTCACTTCTTCTGCTTCTCCCACTGCTTCTGCTTCTGCTTCATTTGCTTA
>NW_012315315.1:0-2070 GCF_000151885.1 Dipodomys ordii
TCATGCTTCGGCTACTAGACTTCATCTGATACTTCGGCTTCTGCTTCTCATGCTCAACATAATCAGATACTAAAAAAGAATAATCAATAAGAATAAGCATCTCATTATGCTCAATAACAATAAATAATATCATATTCATCATATGCTTCTCCCGCATCTGCTTCATAAGCATATTCCTATCATATGATTATGCATCTCATTCTACTGCTTCTCTATCTGCTTCTGCTTCATCTGATTCTCCAACTAATCCTTCTTCTACTCCTTCTGTTTCAGCTTATCTTTCAGATTATGCATCTCCTTCTGCATCACCTTCTGCAGCTCCTTCTCCTTCTTCAATTTCTCCCTATGCTTCTGCTTCTTATGCTTCTTCTTTATCTTCTGCTTCTGCTTCTCCTGCTTCTGCTTCTTATGCTTCTACTGCTTCTTCTTCTGCTCCTTCTGCTTCTAATTCTCTTTCTACTTCTGCTTCTCCTGCTTGTTTTTCTGCTTCTTCTGCTGCTTCTTCTACTTCTCCTTCTGCTTCTCTTTTTGCTTCTCCTTCTGCTTCTTCTCTTTCTCCTGCCTGAATTTCTGGTTCTACTTCTTCTGCTGCTTCTCCTTCTTCTTCTGCTTCTACTTCTGCTTCTGTTTCTGCTTCTTCTGCTTCTACTCTTTCGGCTTCTCCTGCTTCTGCTTATTTTGCGTCTCCTGCTTCTTTTTCTGTTTCTCATTCCTCTTCTGCTTCTCCTTCTGCTTCTGCTTATCCTCCGTCTCCTACTTCTGCTTCTCCTTCAGCTTCTGCTTCTTCTGCTTCTTCTGCTTCTCCTTCTGCATCGCCTTCTACTTGTGCTTGTCCTAATGCTTCTTCTTCTGCTTCTGCTTCTCCTTGTCCTTCTTTTGCTTCTACTTTTGCCTCTGCTTCTTCTGCTTTTCCTGCTTCTCCTTCTGCTTCTGCTTCTTCTGCTTCTCCTTCTTCTCCTTCTGCATCTTCTTCTGCTTCTGCTTCTCCTTCTCCTTCTTCTGCTTCTCCTTCTGATTCTCCTTCTGCTTCTGCTTCTTCTGCTTTACCTGCTTCTCTTTCTGCTTCTCCTTCTGCTTCTCCTTCTGTTTCTCCTTCTCCTTCTTGTTCTTCTTCTTTTCCTTCTGCTTCTCCTTCTGCTACAACGGCTACTGATTATATTCTTCTGTTTCTTCTGCTTCTCCTTCTGCTTTTGATTCTCATTTTGCTTCTGCTTCTCCTTCAGGTTCTCATTCTGCTTCTCCAGATTCTGCTTCTTCTGCTTCTCCTGCTTCTCCTTCTGCTTCAGGTTCTGCTTCTGCTTCTTCGGATTCTTATGCTTCTGCTTCTCCTGCTTCTTCTGCTTCCCTCCTTCTCTTTTTGCTTCTCCTTCTGTTTCTGCTTCTGCTTCTGCTTCTTGTCCTTCTCCTGTTTCTTCTGCTTCTGCTTCTCCTGTTTCTGCATCTCCTGCTTCTCCTTCTGCTGCTCTTTCTGCTTCTCCTGCTGCTTTTCCTTCTCCTGCTCCTTCTTCTGCTTCTCTTTCTGCTTCTCCTTCTGTTTCTCCTTCTCCTTCTCGTTCTTCTGCTTTTCCTTCTGCTTCTCCTCCTGCTTCTGCATCTTCTGCTTCTTCAGCTACTGCCTCTGCTTCTTCTGTTTCTTCTGCTTCTACTCCTGCTCTCCTGCTTTTGCTTCTCTTTCTGCTTCTGCTTCTCCTTCTGCTTCTCCAGATCTGCTTCTTCTGCTTCTCCTGCTTCTCCTTCAACTTCAGGTTCTGCTTCTGCTTCTTCTGCTTCTGCTTCTCTTGCTGCTGCTTCTTCTGCTTCTCCTGCTTCTCTTTCTGCTTTTCCTTCTGTTTCTGCTTCTCTTTCTACTTCTGCTTCTTCTCCTTCATCTGTTTTATTTCAGTTACTGCTACTCCTGCTTCTGCTTCTCCTGCTTCTCGTTCAGCTTCATTTTCTGCTTCTCCTTCTCCTTCTCCTTCTGTTTCTCCTTCTGCTTCTGCTTCTCCTTCTGCTTCTGCTACTGCTTATTATACTATTACAGTTTCTACTGCTTCTGCTTCAGATTGAGCTTCTTCTGTTTCTCCTTCTTCT
>NW_012315316.1:0-2070 GCF_000151885.1 Dipodomys ordii
TTTGCTTATTCTTTTTCTTCTGCTTCAGCTTCTCCTGCTTCTGCTTCTTCTGCTTCTACTGCTTCTCCTTATACTTCTCCTTATGCTTCTCCTTATGCTTCTTCTTCTTCTTCGTCTTCTTCTCTTTCTTCTGCTTCTGCTTTTCCTGCTTCTTCTGCTTCTACTGCTTCTCTTTCTGCTTCTCATTCTGCTTCTGCTTCTCTTTCTGCTTCTCCTATTGCTTCTGCGGCTCTTCCTTCTCCTTCTCCTTCTTCTACTTCTCCTTCTGCTTCTGCTTCTTCTGCTTCTCCTGCTTCTCCTTCTGCATCTTCTTCTGCTTCTGCTTCTCTTTCTGCTGTTTCTTCTGCTTCTGTTTCTCCTTCTGCTTCTCCTTCTGCTTCTTCTGCTTCTCCTTCTGCTTCTCCTTCTGCTTCTCCTTCTGTGTCTCCTTCTCCTTCTCGTTCTTCTGCTTTTCCTTCTGCTTCTCCTTCTGCTTCTGCTGCAACTGCTACTGCTTCAGCTTCTTCTGTGTCTTCTGCTTCTCCTTCTGCTTTTGATTCTCATTCTGCTTCTGCTTCTGCTTCTACTTCAGCTTCTCATTCTGCTTCTCCAGATTCGGCTTCTTCTGCTTCTCCTGCTTCTCCTTCTGCTTCAGGTTCTGCTTCTGCTTCTTCGGATTCTTATGCTTCTACTTCTCCTGCTTCTGCTTCTTCTGCTACCCCTCTTTCTCTTTCGGCTTCTCCTTCTGTTTCTGCTTCTCCTTCTGCTTCTGCTTCTTGTCCTTCTTCTGTTTCTTCTCCTTCTGCTTCTCGTGCTTCAGCTTCTTCTGCTTTTCCTGCTTCTCTTTCTGCTTCTCCTTCTGCTTCTGCTCCTTCTCCTTCTTCTGTTTCTTCTTCTTCTGCTTCTCCCGCTTGTGCTTTTCCTGCTTCTCCTGCTTCTCGTTCTGCTTCTCTTCGTCGGCTTCTCTTTCTATTTCTGCTTCTGCTTCTTCTGATTCTGATTCTTCTCCTTCTTCTTCTCGTTCTCTTTCTGCTACTGCTTCTGCTTCTTCTGATTCTCCTGCTTGTCCTTCTCCTTCTGCTTCTCCTTCTCCTTCTTCTCCTTCTCTTTCTGCTTCTGCTTATGCTTCTTATGATTCTCCAACTTCTCCTTCTTCTTCTCCTTCTGTTTCTGCTTCTCTTTCTGCTTCTGCATCTCCTTCTGCTTCACATTCTGCTGCTCTTTCTCCTTCTTCTGTTTCTCCCTCTGCTTCTGCTTCTTATGCTTCTTCTTTATCTTCTGCTTCTGCTTCTCCTGCTTCTGCTTCTTGTGCTTCTACTGCTTCTTCTTCTGCTTCTTCTGCTTCTACTTCTCTTTCTTCTTCTGCTTCTCCTGCTTGTTTTTCTGCTTCTTCTGCTGCTTCTCCTTCTGCTGCTTCTTCTACTTCTCCTACTGCTTCTCTTTTTGCTTCTCCTTCTACTTCTGCTTCTACTTCTTCTGTTTCTCCTGCCTGAATTTCTGGTTCTACTTCTTCTGCTGCTTCTCCTTCTGCTTCTGCTTCTAATTCTGCTTCTGATTCTGCTTCTTCTCTTTCGGCTTCTCCTGCTTCTGCTTCTTGTGCTTCTCCTGCTTCTCTTTCTGCTTCTCATTCCGCTTCTGCTTCTCCTTCTGCTTCTGCTTCTCCTCCTTCTCCTTCTCCTACTTCTGCTTCTCCTTTCATCTTCTGTTTCTTCTGCTTCTCCTGCTTCTCCTTCTGCATCTCCTTCTGCTTGTGCTTGTCCTTATGCTTCTTCTTCTGCTTCTGCATCACCATCTCCTCCTCCTTCATTTGCTTCTCCATTTGCTTCTGCTTCTTCTACTTTTCCTGCTTCTCCTTCTGCTTCTACTGCTTCTCCTGCTTCTACTTCTGCATCATCTTCTGCATCTGCTTCACCTTCTCCTTCTTCTGCTTCTCCTTCTGATTCTCCTTGAGCTTCTTCTTCTTCTGCTTTACCTGCTTCTCTTTCTGCTTCACCTTCTGCTTCTCCTTCTGTTTCTCCTTCTCCTTCTTGTTCTTCTGCTTTTCCTTCGGCTTCTCCTTCTGCTTCTGCTACAACTGCTACTGCTTCTACT
>NW_012315317.1:0-2070 GCF_000151885.1 Dipodomys ordii
CTCCTTCCGCTTCAGGTTCTGCTTCTGCTTCTTCGGCTTCTTCTGCTTCTATTTCTGCTTCTCCTTCTGTTTCTGCTTCTCTTTCTGCTTCTGTTTCTTCTCCTTCTTCTATTTCTTCTGCTTATGCTTCTACTGCTTCTCCTGCTTCTCCTTCTGTTTCTCTTTATTCTTATCCTTCTGCTTCTCCTTCTCCTTCTTCTGCTTCTCCTTCTGCTTCTGCTTCTCCTTCTGCATCTTCTTCTGTTTCAATTTCTCCTTCTTCTGCTTTTCATTCTTCTTCTGCTTCTCCTGCTTCTGCTTCTTCTGCTTCTCCTGCTTCTCCTTCTCCTTCTCTTTCTGCTTCTGCTTATCCGTCTGTTTCTCCTACTCCTAATCCTTCTCTTTCTCCTTCTCCTTCTTCTTCTTCTGCTTTTCCTGCTTGTTCTTCTTCTGCTTCTTCTTCTTTTTCTGCTTTTTCAGTTTCTTCTGCTTCAGCTTCTGCTTCTTCTGCTTCTCCTTCTGCTTCTGTTTCTCCTTCTGCTTCTGCTCTTCTCCTTCTTCTGTTTCTTCTGCTTCTGCTTCTCCTGCTTCTCCTTCTTCTGCTTCTCCTACTTCTCCTTCTGCTTCTCCGTCTCATTCTCCTTCTCCTTCAATTTCTCCTTCCTGTGCTTCTCATTCTGCTTCTGCTTCTGCTTCTCCTGCTTCTGCTTCTTCTGTTTCTCCTTCTACTGCTCCTTCTGCTTCTCTTTCTGCTTCTAATTCTGCTTCTACTCCTCCTACTCCTAATCCTTCTCTTTCTCCTTCTTATTCTTCTGCTTCTAGTTCTGCTTCTGCTTCTTCTGCTTGTTCTGTATCTTCTGCTTCTGCTTTTCCAGCCTCTGATGCTTCTGCTTCTCTTTCTGCTTCTACTTCTTCTGATTCTCCAACTTCTCCTTCTTCTTCTTCTATTTCTGCTTCTCTTTCTGCTTCTGCATCTCCTTCTGCTTCACCTTCTGCTGCTCCTTCTCCTTCTTCTGTTTCTCCCTCTGCTTCTGCTTCTTCTGCTTCTTCTTTTTCTTCTGGTTCTGCTTCTCCTGCTTCTGCTTCTTATGCTTCTACTGCTTCTTCTTCTGCTTCTTCTGCTTCTACTTCTCTTTCTTCTTCTGCTTCTCCTGCTTGTTTTTCTGCTTCTTTTGCTGCTTTTTCTACTTCTCCTTCTGCTTCTCTTTTTGCTTCTCCTTCTGCTTCTGCTTCTTCTGTTTCTCCTGCCTGAATTTCTGGTTCTACTTCTTCTGCTGCTTCTCCTTCTGCTTCTGCTTCTCCTTCTGCTTCTGTTTCTGCTTCTTCTCTTTCGGCTTCTCCTGCTTCTGCTTCTTGACCTCCTCCTGCTTCTCTTTCTGCTTCTCATTCTGCTTCTGCTTCTCCTTCTGCTTCTGCTTCTCCTCCTTCTCCTTCTCCTACTTCTGCTTCTCTTTCAGCTTCTGCTTCTTCTGATTCTCCTGCTTCTCCTTCTGCATCTCCTTCTGCTTGTCCTTGTCCTTATGCTTCTTCTTCTGCCTCTGCTTCTCCTTCTCCTTCTTTTGCTTCACCTTTTGCTTCTGCTTCTTCTGCTTTTCCTGCTTCTCCTTCTGCTTCTACTTCTTCTGCTTTTCCTTCTGCATCTTCTTCTACTTCTGATTCTCCTTCTCCTTCTTCTGCTTCTCCTTCTGATTCTCCTTCTGCTTCTACTTCTGCTTTACCTGCTTCTCTTTCTGCTTCTCCTTCTGCTTCTCCTTCTGTTTCTCCTTCTCCTTCTTGTTCTTCTGCTTTTGCTTCTGCTTTTCCTACTGCTTCTGCTACAACTGCTACTGCTTCTACTTCTTCTGTTTCTTCTGCTTCTCCTTCTGATTATGATTCTCTTTCTGCTTCTGCTTCTCCTTCTGCTTCTCATTCTGCTTCTCCAGATTCTGCTTCTTCTGCTTCTCCTGCTTCCCCTTCTGCTTCAGGTTCTGCTTCTGCTTCTTCGGATTCTTATGCTTCTGCTTCTCCTGCTTCTGCTTCTTCTGCTTCCGCTCCTTCTATTTCTGTTTCAACCTTCTGTTTCAGCTTCTTCTTCTGCTTCTGCTTCATGTC
>NW_012315318.1:0-2070 GCF_000151885.1 Dipodomys ordii
TCACCGCTGTGGCCCGCTGGGTCCCGCAGTGTCCCCCGCTTTATCTTGCTGTGTCCTGCAGTGTCCCCGCTGTGTCCCGCTGTGTAAAACTGTGTCCCGTGTTGTCCCACTTTGTCCCACGCTGTGTACCCAGCTGCGTCCCCTCTGTGTCGCCGCTGTGTCCCCTCTCTGTCCTCTGCTGTCCCCCGCTGTGTACCCCACTGTGTCACCCGCTGTGACCCGCTGTGTCCCGCTGTGTCCCCTGCTGTGTCCCCACTGTGTGCCCCCTGTGTCCCACTGTGTACCACGCTGTGTCCAGCTGTGTTCCCGCTGTGTCCCGCTGGGACCCGCTGTGTTCCCAGCTGTGTCCCGCTGTGTACCCCTCTGTGTCAACCTCTGTGTCCCGCTGTGTTCCCCGCTGTGTCCCGCTGTGTCCCGCTGTGTCCCCCGCTGTGTCCCTGCTGTGTCCCCGCTGTGTCCTGCTGTATACTGCTGTGTCCCCCGCTGAGTCCCGCTGTGTCCCCGCTGTGTCCCGCTGTGTTCCCCATGTGTCCCCCGCTGTGTCCCACCGTGTCCCACTGTGTCCCCCACTGTTTCCCCCGCTGTGTCCGGCTGTGTCCCCCGCTGTGTGCCACTGTGTCCCGCTATGTCCCCCGCTTTGTCCTGCTGTGTCCCCGCTGTGTCCCCGCTGTGTCCCGCTGTGTCACACTGTGTCCCGTGGTATCCCACTTTGTCCCCCGCTGTTTCCCCCGCTGTGACCTCCGCTGAGTCCCCTCTGTATCGACGCTGTGTCCCGCTGTGTCCCGCTGTGTCCTCGCTGGGTCCCCTGCTGTGTCCCGCTGTGTCTCCCCCTGTGTCCCGCTGTGTCCGACTGTGTCCCGCTCTGTCCCCGCTGTGTCCCGCTGTGTCCCCGCTGTGTGCCCGCTGTGTACCGCTGTGTACCCCGCTGTGTCCAGCTGTGTCACCGAGGTGTCCCGCTGTGGCCCTACACTGTCTCCGCTCTGTCCCCCGCTTTGTTCCGTTGTGTCCCTCTTTGTCCCCCGCTGTGTCCCCCACTGAGTCCCCTCTGTGTGGCCGCTGTGTCCTGCTGTGTGCTCGCTGTGTCCCCCGCTGTCTCCTGCTTTGTCCCCCGCTGAGTTCCGCTGTGTCCCGCTGCGTCCTCGCAGTGTCCCCCGCTGTGGCCCGCTGTGTCCCCGCTATGTCCCCAGCTGTGTTCCGCTGTGTCCCGCTGTGTCCCGCTGTGTCCTCACTGTGTTCCCCGCTGTGTCCCGCTGTGTCTCCTGCTGTGTCCCCCGCTGTGTCCTCGCTGTGTCCCCTGCTGTGTCCCGCTGTGTCCTTGCTGGGACCCCCACTGTGTCCCGCTGTGTCCCCCACAGTGTCCCGCTGTGTCTGACTGTGTCCCGCTCTGTCCCCGCTGTGTCCCGCTGTGTCCCCTCTGTGTGCCCGCTGTGTCCCGCTGTGTACCCCGCTGTGTCCAGCTGTATCACCGAGGTGTCCCGCTGTGGCCCTACTCTTTCTCCGCTCTGTCCCCCGCTGTGTCCCTGCTGTGTCCCGCTGTGTCCCCCGCTGTGTCTCGCTGTGTCCCTGCTGTGACCCGCTCTGTCCTCGCTGTATTGACGCTGTGTCCCGGTGTGTCCCACTGTGTCCGTGCTGTGTTCCCGGCTGTGTTCTGCTGTGTACCCCTCTGTGTCCCCCGCTGTGTCCCGCAGTGTCCCCGGCTGTGACCCGCTGTGTTCCGCTGTGTCCCCCGCTGTGTCCCCACTGTGTGCCCCCGGTGTCCCGCTGTGTCCCCTCTCTGTCCCCAGCTGTCCCCCGCTGTTTCCCCCGCTGTGTCCCACTGTGTCCCGCTGTGTTGCCCGTTTTGCCCCGCTGTGCCCCTGCAGTGTCCCCGCTGTGTCCCACTGTGTCACACTGTGTCCCGTGTTGTCCTGCTTTGGCCCCCGCTGTGACCTCGCTGTGTTTCTCTCTGTGTCCCGCTGTGTACCCTTCTGTGTCCTCCGCTGTGTCCCGCTGTGTACCCCGCTGTGTCCAGCTGTGTCCTCGCAGTGTCCCCCGCTGTCTCCTGCTTTGTCCCACGCTGTGTCCCGCTGT
>NW_012315319.1:0-2070 GCF_000151885.1 Dipodomys ordii
ACAGCGGGGGACACAGCGTGGGACACAGCGTGGGACACAGCGTTGGACACAGAGGGGGACACATCAGGGGACACATGGGGGAAACAGCGGGACACAGCGGGGACACAGTGGGACTCAGCGGGGGACACAGCAGTATACAGCAGGACACAGCAGGGACACAGTGGGAACCAGCGGGACACAGCGTCAATACAGCGGGGACACAGCGGGACACAGCGGGGTACACAGCTCTGGACACAACGGGACACATCGGGGTACACAGCGAGGACACAGCGGAACACAGCGTGGGACACAGCGAGGACACAGCGGGACACAGCAGGACACAGCGGGGACACAGCAGTAGACACAGCGGGACCCAGTGGGGGACAAAGCAGGACACAGTGCGGACTCACCGGGGGACACAGCGGAGGAAAACCTGTGACACCACGGGACACAGTGGGACACAGCGTGACACAGCAGGGACACTGCGGGAACATAGCGGGACACAGCGAGACAAAGCAAGAGACACAGCGGGACACAGAGGGGGACACAGAGGGGTACACAGCGGGACACAGCGGGACACAGTGTGGGGCAAAGCAGGAGACAGCGGGGGACACAGCGAGGACACAGCTGGACACATCGGGGTACACAGCGGGACACAGCGGGACAGAGCGGGAGACACAGCGGGACACAGAGGGGGACACAGAGGGGTACACAGCGGGACACAGTGGGGAATACAGCGAGGACACAGCGAGACCCAGCGGGACACAGCGTCGATACAGCGGGGACACAGCAGGGTAAACATCTGGGGACACAACGGGACACATCCCGGGACACAGCGAGGACCCAGCGGAACACAGCATGGGACACAGCGAGGACCCAGCGGGACACAGTGGGGACACACCGGGACACTGAGGGTCACAGCAGGGACACAGCGGGACACAGCGGGACACAGCGTGGGACACAGCGGGACACAGCGGGGGACACAGCGAGGACACAGCGGGACACAGCAGGGGACCCAGTGAGGACACAGCGGGACACAGCGGGGAAAATGCGGGACACAGCGGGGACACAGCAGTGGACACAGCGGGACACAGCAGGGGACACAGCGGGACACAGCGAGGGACAGAGCAGGGGACACAGCGGGTGACACAGGGGGGACACAGCAGTGGACACAGCGGGACACAGCGGGACACAGCGGGTAACACAAGGGGGACACAGCGGAACTCAGTGGGGAACACCGCAGTATACAGCAGGATACGGCGGGGACACAGCAGGAACACACCGGGGGACACAGCAGGACACAGCGGGAGACACAACGGGACACAGAGGGGTACACAGCGGGACACAGTGGGGAATACAGCGAGGACACAGCGAGACCCAGCGGGACACAGCGTCGATACAGCGGGGACACAGTGGGACACAGCAGGGTACACAGCTAGGGACACAAAGGGACACATCGGGGGACACAGCGAGGACACAGCAGAGCACTGCGTGGGACACAGCGAGGCCACAGCGGGACACAGTGGGACACAGCAGGGACACAGCAGTAGACACAGTGAGACACAGCGGGGGACACAGCGGGGGACACAGCGAGGACACAGCAGGACCCAGCGGGACACAGCTTCGATACAGCGGGGACACAGCGGGACACAGCGGGGTACACATCTGGGGACACAAGGGGACACAGCAGGGGACACAGCGAGGACAGAGCGAACACAGCGTGGGACACAGCGAGGACACAGCGTGACACGGCGGGACACAGCGGGGACACAGCAGGGACAGAGCGGGTTGCACTGCGGGACACAGCATGGGACACAGCGAGGACACAGCGGGACACAGCGGGGGAAATAGTGGGACACATCGGGGGACACAGCGGGACACATTGGGACACAGCGGGGTACACAGGGTGGACACAGCTGGACACAGCGGGGACACAGCGGGACTCAGCGGGGGACACAGCAGTACACAGCAGGACACAGCGGGGACACACCAGGAACACAACAGGGGACACAACGGGACACAGCGGGAAACAGCGGGGGACACAGCGGGAAACATAGGGGGACACCGAGGGGTACACAGCGGGACACAGCG
>NW_012315320.1:0-2070 GCF_000151885.1 Dipodomys ordii
GTTCCCCACTGTGTCCCGCTGTGTCCCCCGCTGTGTCTCCCGCTGTGTCCTCGCTGTGTCCCATGCTGTGTCCCGCTGTGTCCCCCGCTGTGTACTGCTGTGTCCCGCTGTGTCCCGCTCAGTCCCTGCTGTGTCCCGCTGTGTCTCGCTGTGTCCCCGCTGTGTGCCCGCTGTGTCCCGCTGTGTACTCCGTTGTGTCCAGCTGTGTCACCGCTGAGTCTCGCTGTGTCCCCTTTCTGTCTCCGCTGTCCCCCACTGTCTCCCGCTTTGTCCCTTTGTGTCCCGCTGTGTCCTGCTCTGTCCCGCTGTGTCCTCGCTGTGTCCCCCGCTGTGTCCGGCTGTGTCCCCGCTGTGTCCCGCTGTGTACCCCGCTGTGTCCCGCTATGTTCCCGCAGTGTCCCCGCTGTGTCTCGTTGTATCCCCAGCTGTGTACCCCGCTGTGTCCCACTGTGTCCCGCTGTATCGATGCTGTATCCCGCTGTGTCCCGTTGTGTCTACTGCTATGTCCCCGCTGTGTCCCGCTGTGTCTCGCTGTGTCCCGCTGTGTCCTCGCTGTGTCTCCCGCTGTGTCCCGTTGTGTCCCCAGCTGTGTAACCCGCTGTGTCCTGCTGTGTCCCCACTGTATCAACGCTGTATCCCACTGGCTCCCGCTGTGTCCTCGCTGTATTCCTCGCTGTGTCCCTCTGTGTACCCCTCAGTGTCCCCCGATGTGTCCTGCTGTGTCCCGCTGTGTATTGCTGTGTCCCACGCTGAGTCCCGATGTGTCCCCGCTGTGTCCCCCGCTGTGTCCCGCTATGTCCCGCTGTGTCTCCCGCTGTGTACCCTGCTGTGTCCCGCTGAGTCCGTCACTGTCACCGCTTTGTCCCGCTGTGTCCTCGCTGTGTCCCCCGCTGTCTCCCACTCTGTCCCCCGCTGTGTCTCACACTTTGTCCCAGCTGTGTCCCACTGTGTCCCGCTGTGTCCCACTGTGCCCCCACTGTGTCCCGTTGTGTCCACAGCTGTGTAACACGCTGTGTAACGCTGTGTCCCGGCTGTATCGACGCTGTGTCCCGCTGTGTCCTCGCTGTGTCCTCGCTGTGTCCCCCGCTGTGTCCCGCTGTGTCCCCCGCTGTGTTCCGCTGTGTCCTGCTGTGTCACGCTGTTTCCCCGCTGTGTCCCCGCTGTGTCCCTCTCTGTATCCCGCTGTGTCCAGCTTTGTCCCTGCTGTGTCTCGCTGTGTCCCACGCTCTTTCCCCCACTGTGTCATGCTGTGTCCCCCGCTCTGTCCCCCTGTGCCCCGCTGTCCCCCGCTCTGTCCCCCGCTGTGTCTCACGCTTTGTCCCCGCTGTCTCCCACTGTGTCCCGCTGTGTCCAGCTGTGCCCCCACTGTGTCCTGTTGTGTCCACAGCTGTGTAATATGCTGTGTAACGCTGTGTCCCCGCTGTACCGACGCTGTGTCCCGCTGGGTCCCGCTGTGTCCTCCCTGTGTTCCCCGCTGTGTCCCGCTGTGTCCCCCGCTGTGTCCCCTGCTGTGTCGTTGCATTGTCCCCTGCTGTGTGCCGCTGTGTGCTCGCTGTGTCCCCCGCTGTGTCCCGCTGTGTCTCCCTCTGTGTCCCGCTGTGTCCCGCTGTGTCCCGCTGTGTCCCGCTCTGTTCCCGCTGTGTCCCCGCTTGTCCCCGCTGTGTCCCACTGTGTTCCACTGTGTCCCATGGTGTCCCGCTTTGTCCCCCGCTGTGTCTCCCGCTGAGTCCCCTCTATGTCTCTGCTGTGTCCCACTGTGTCCTCGCTGTTTCCCCTGCTGTCTCTCGCTTTGCCCCACGCTTTGTCCCGCTGTGTCCCACTGTGTCCTCGCTGTGTCCCCCGCTGTGTCCGGCTGTGTCCCCGCTGGGTCCCAAGCTGTGTCCTGCTGTGTCCCGCTGTGTAACCCGCTGTATCCCGCTATGTTCCCACAGTGTCTCCACTGTGTTCCGCTGTGTCCCGCTGTGTCCTCGCTGTGTGCCCCGCTGTGTCCCATTGTGTCCCCAACTGTGTACCCCGACTGTGTCCCCGCTGTATCGACACTGTGTCCCGCTGGGTCCCGCTCTGTCCTGA
>NW_012315321.1:0-2070 GCF_000151885.1 Dipodomys ordii
AGAAGAACAGAAGACGCAGAAGCAGAATGAGAAGCAGAAGGAGAAATTGAAGCAGAAGGAGAAGCAGAAGCAAAAGGAGAAGCAGAAAAAGGAGAAAGAGAAGGAGAAAGAGAAGGACAACGAGAAGCAAGAGAAGCAGAAGCAGGAGAAGCAGAAGCAGAAGAAACAGAAGAAGGAGAAGAAGCAGAAGCAGAAGGAGAAGCAGAAACAGAAGGAAAAGCAGAAATAGAAGCAGGAGCAGCAGAAGAAGCAGAAGCAGGAGAAGCAGAAGCAGAAGAAGCCGAAGAAACAGAAGCAGAACCTGAAGCATAAGGAGATACAGGAGAAGCAGTAGAAGCAAAATCTGGAGAAGCAGAAGGAGAAGCAGAAGCAGAAAGAGAGGCAAAAGCAGAAGGAGAAGCATAAGGAGAAGCAGAAGAAACAGAAGAAGCAGAGGCAGTAGCAGAAGATGTAGAAGCAGAAGGAGAAGCAGAAGGAAAAGCAGAAGAACGAGAAGGAGAAGGAGTAGGAGAAACAGAAGGAGAAGCAGAAAGAGAAGCAGAAACAGAAGGAGAACAAGAAGGAGAAGCAGGAGAATCAGAAGAAGCAGAAAGAGAAGGAGAAGAAGGAGAAGCAGAAGTAGAATCCGAAGAAACAGAAGAAGAAGCAGAAGAAACAGAAGCAAAAGAAACAGAAGAAGGAGAAGAGCAGAAGCAGAAGCAGAAGGAGAAGCAGAAGCAGAAGGAGAAGCAGAAAGAGAAGCAGGAGAAGCAGAAGCAGAAGAAACAGGAGAAGCCGAAGAAGCAGAAGCAGAATCTGAAGCAGAAGGAGAAACAGAAGAAGCACAATCTGAAGCAGAAGCAGAAGAAACAGAAATAGTAGAATAAGCAGAAGCAGAAGCACCAGAACAAGCAGAAGAACAAGAAGGAGAAGGCGAAAGAGAAGGATTAGGAGTAGGAGAAGCAAAAGGATAAGCAGAAGCAGAAAGAGACGCAGAAGGAGAAGCAGCACGAGAAGTAGGAGAAGCAGGAGAAGCAGAAGCAAGAAAAGCAGAAGAAACAGAAGACGCAGAAGCAGAATGAGAAGCAGAAGGAGAAATTGAAGCAGAAGGAGAAGGAGAAGCAGAAGGAGAAGCAGAAAGAGAAGCACAACGAGAAGCAGGAGAAGCAGAAGCAGGAGAAGCAGAAGCAGAATAAACATAAGAAGGATAAGAAGCAGAAGCAGAAGGAGAAGCAGAAACAGAAGGAAAAGCAGAAAAAGAAGCAGGAGCAGCAGAAGAAGCAGCAGCAGGAGAAGCAGAAGCAGAAGAAGCCGAAGAAGCAGAAGCAGAACCTGAAGCATAAGGAGATACAGTAGAAGCAGAAGAAGCAGAATCTGGAGAAGCAGAAGGAGAAGCAGAAGCAGAAAGAGAAGCAAAAGCAGAAGGAGAAGCAGAAGAAACAGAAGAAGCAGAGGCAGTATCAGAAGAAGCAGAAGATGCAGAAGCAGAAGGAAAAGCAGAAGCAGTAGTAGAAGCAGAAGAAGGAGAAGCAGAAGGATAAGCATAAAGAGAAACAGAAGGAGAAGCAGAAGCAGGAGAAGCAGAATCAGAAGAAATAGAAGATGGAGAAGAAGCAGAAGCAGAAAGAGAAGCAGAAACAGAAGGAGAAGCAAAAAAAGAAGCAGAAGAAGTCGAAGAAGCAAAAGCAGAATTAAAGCAGAAGGAGAAGCAGGAGAAGCAGAAGAAGCAGAATTTGGAGAAGAAGAAGGAGAACCAGAAGGAGAAGCAGAAGCAGAAAGAGAAGCAAAAGCAGAAGGAGAAGCAGAAGAAACTGAAGAAGCAGAATCAGTAGCAGAAGAAGCTGAAGATGCAGAAGCAGAAAGAGAAGCTGAAGGAATAGCAGAAGATCGAGAAGGAGAAATAGAAGGAGAAGCAGAAGGAGAAGCAGGAAAATCAGATGAAACTTAAGCAGACGGAGAAGCAGAATAAGGAGAAGGAGAAGCCGGAGCAGAAGAAGATGCAGAAGGTAAAGCACAAGCAGAAGGAGATGCAGAAGGAGAAGTAGGAAATGCAGTAGACGCAGAAGCAGAAGGAGAAGAAGAAGGAGAAGA
>NW_012315322.1:0-2070 GCF_000151885.1 Dipodomys ordii
AGCAGGGGTAACAGTGGGACACTGCGGGGTCACAGGGGGAGAGATCGGGGGACACAGCGGGTCACAGCAGTGGAAACAGCGGGACACAGCGGTGGACCCAGCGAGTACCCAGCGGGACCCAGTGAGACACAGCGTCGATACAGCTGGGATACAGCCTTACACAGCGTAGTACACATATGTGGACACAATGGGACACAGTGGGGGCATAGCAGGACAGAGCGGGACACAGTGGGACACAGCGAGGACAAATCGTGAGACACAGCGGGGGACAGAGCGGGAGACAGTGGGGGACACAGCGAGGACACAGCCGGACACAGCGGGACACAGCAGGGATCGAGTGGGACAGAGCGGGACACAGCGGGACACAGCGGGGGACACAGCGGGACACAGCGGAGGACCCAGCAAGGACACAGTGGGACACAGTGGGGGACACAGCGAGGACACAGCGGGGGACACAGCGGGGGACACTGCGGGACACAGCGGGGAACACAGCGAGGAACACAGCGAGGACACAGCGGGACACAGCAGGAACACAGCAGTAGACACAGCGGGAATCATCAGGGGACACAGCGGGACACAGCGGGGGACACAGGGAGGACAGAGCGGGACACAGCGGGGACACAGCGGGGACTCAGCGGGGGACACAGCGGGGGACAAAGCGGGACAACACGGGACATAGCGGGAAACAGCGGTGACCCTGCGGGGACACAGAGGGACACAGCGGGGGACACAGCAAGGACACAGCGGGACACAGCAGGGGACACAGCGAGGACACAGCGGGGGACACAGACAGGAAAACAGCGGGGGACACACCGGGGGACACAGCGGGACACAGCAGGGAACACAGTGAGGACACAGCGGGACCCAGCGGGACCCAGCGTCGATACAGCGGGGATACAGCGTTACACAGTGTGGTACAAATCTGTGGACACATGGGGACACAGTGGGGGCACAGCGGGACAGAGCGGGACACAGCGAGGACAAATCGTGAGACACAGCGGGGGGCAGAGCGGGAGACAGCGGGGGACACAGCGAGGACACAGCAGGACACAGCGGGACACAGCAGGGACAGAGCGGGACACAGTGGGACCCAGCGGGACACAGCAGGGGACAAAGCGGGACACAGCGGGGGACCCAGCGAGGACACAGCGGGACACAGCGGGGGACACAGCGAGGACACAGCGGGGGACACAGCGGGGGACACAGCGGGGGACACTGCGGGACACAGCGGGGAACACAGCAAGGACCCAGCGGGACCCAGCGTCGATACAGCGGGGACACAGCGTTACACAGCGTGGTACACAGCTGTGGACACAACGGGACACAGTGGGGGCACAGCGGGAAACAGCGGAACACAGTGGGACACAGCTGGGACAAAGCGTGAGACACAGCGGGGGACAGAGCGGGAGACAGCGGGGGACACAGCGAGGACACAGTGGGACACAGCGGGACACAGCGTCGATACAGCGGGGACACAGTGGGCCACAGCGGGGTACACAGCTGGGGACACAACAGGTCACATCGGGGGACACAGCAAGGACTCAGCGGAACACAGCGTGGGACACAGTGAGGACACAGGGGGACACAGCGGGACACAGAGGGGCACAGCAGGAACAAAGCAGTAGACACAGCGGGACACAGCAGGGGACACAGCGGGACACAGCGGGGGACACAGGGAGGACAGAGCGGGACAAGGCGGGGACACAGCGGGAACTCAGCGGGGGACACAGCGGGGGACAAAGCGGGACACCACGGGACACAGCGAGACACAGCGGGGACAAGGGGGAGACAGAGCGGGACACAGCGAGGACACAGCGGCACACAGCGGGGGACACAGCGGGACACAGCGGGGGACACAGCGAGGACACAGCGGGGGACACAGCGGGGGACACTGCGGGACACAGCAGGGAACACAGCGAGGACACAGCGAGACCCAGCGAGACACAGTGTCGATACAGCGGGGATACAGCCTTACACAGTGTGGTACACATCTGTGGACACAAGGGGACACAGTATGGGCACAGCGGGACACAGCGGGACACAGTGGGACAAAGCAAGGACAAACCATGA
>NW_012315323.1:0-2070 GCF_000151885.1 Dipodomys ordii
CTTCTGTTTCTTCTGATTCTACTTTTGCTTCTCCTTCTTCTCCTTCTCTTTCTGCTTCTACTTCTGCTTCTTCTGATTCTCCTGCTTCTCCTTCTTATTCTCCTTCTGTTTGTGATTCTCTTTCTGCTTCTGCTTCTCCTTCTGCTGCTCCTTCTCCTTCTCCTTCTTCTGCTTCCCCCACTGCTTCTGCTTCTGCTTCTTTTGCTTATTCTTTATCTTCTGCTTCTCCTGCTTCTGCTTCTTCTGATTCTCCTTATGCTTCTCCTTCTTCTCCTTCTCCTTCTTCTTCTTCTTCTTCTTCTTCTTCTTCTTCTTCTTCTTCTTCTTCTTCTTCTTCTTCTTCTTCTTCTTCTTCTTCTTCTTCTTCTTCTTCTCTTTCGTCTGCTTCTGCTTTTCCTGCTTCTTCTGCTTCTACTGCTTCTCTTTCTGCTACTCATTCTGTTTCTGCTTCTCCTTCTGCTTCTCCTATTCCTTCTTCTGCCCTTCCTTCTCCTTCTCCTTCTCCTACTTCTGCTTCTCCTGCTTTTGCTTCTTCTGCTTGTCCTGCTCCTCCTTCTGCATTTCTTCTGCTTCTGCTTCTCCTTCTGCTGCTTCTTCTGCTTCTGTTTCTCCTTCTTCTGCTTCTCCTTCTGCTTCTCCTTCTGCTTCTCTTCTGCTGCTCATTCTGCATTCTCGTTCTGCTTCTGATTCTCCTTCCTCTCTCTCTGCTTCTCGTTCTGCTTCTCCTTCTGCTTCTTCTGCTTGTCTGTTTCTTCTGCTTCAGGTCCTGCTTCTGCTTCTTCGGCATCTTCTGTTTGTTGTCTTCTGCTTCTCCTGCTACTGCTTCTTCTCCTTCTCTTTCTGCTTCTCCTTCTGCTTCTGCTTCTCCTTCTGCTCCTTCTGCTCCTTCTTCTTCTTCTTCTTCTTCTTCTTCTTCTTCTTCTTCTTCTTCTTCTTCTTCTTCTTCTTCTTCTTCTTCTTCTTCTTCTTCTTCTTCTTCTTCTTCTTCTTCTTCTTCTTCTTCTGCTTCTCCCGCTTCTGCTTCTTCTGCTTCTCCTTCCTTTCCTCTGCTTCTGCTTTTTCTTATCCTTCTTCTGCTTCTGCTTCTGCTTCTTCAGATTCTCCAACTAATCCTTCTTCTTCTCCTTCTGTTTCTGCTTCTCTTTCTGCTTCTACATCTCCTTCTGCTTCACCTTCTGCTGCTCCTTCTTCTGTTTCTCCCTCTGCTTCTGCTTCTGCTTCTTATGCTTCTTCTTTTTCTTCTATTTCTGCTTCGCCTGCTTCTCCTTCTATGCTTCTACTGCTTCTTCTTCTGCTTCTTCTGCTTCTACTTCTCTTTCTGCTTCTGCTTCTACTTCTGCTTCTGTTTCTGCTTCTTCTGCTTCTTCTCTTTCGGCTTCTCCTGCTTCCGCTTCTTGTGCTTCTCCTGCTTCTCTTTCTGCTTCTCATTCCGCTTCTGCTTCTCTTTCTGCTTCTGCTTCTCCTCCTTCTCCTTCTCCTACTTCTGCTTCTCCTTCAGCTGCTGCTTCTTCTGCTTCTCCTGCTTCTACTTCTGCATCTCCTTCTGCTTGTGCTTGTCCTTATGCTTCTTCTTCTGCCTCTGCTTCTCCTTCTCCTTCTTTTGCTTCTCCTTTTGCTTCTGCTTCTTCTGCTTTTCCAGCTTCTCCTTCTGCTTCTGCTTCTTCTGCTTCTTCTGCTTCTCCTTCTGAATCTTCTTCTGCTTCTGTTTCTCCTTCTCCTTCTTCTGCTTCTCCTTCTGATTCTCCTTCTGCTTCTTCTTCTTCTGCTTCTGCTTCTCCTTCTCCTTCTTCTGCTTCTCCTTCTTATTCTCCTACTGCTTCTCCTACTGTTTCCCTTCTCCTTCATGTTCTTCTGCTATTCCTACTACTACTGCATTTCCTGCTTCTCGTTCTGCTTCTGCTACAACTGCTACTGCTTCTACATCTTCTGTATCTTCTGCTTCTCCTTCTGCTCTTGATTCTCCTATCTCCTTCTGCTTCTTCTGTATCTCCTGCTATCTCCTTCTGCATCTACTTCTGCTTACTGCTTCTCCATCTCCTTCTCCTTCTGAATTCTCCCTTCTGCTTCTTC
>NW_012315324.1:0-2070 GCF_000151885.1 Dipodomys ordii
TCCCGCTGTGTCTCCTCAGGGTCACCGCTGTTTCCCGCTGTGTCCCACTGTGTTCCGTGTTGTCCCGTTGTGTGCCCCGCTGTGTCCCCCGCTGAGTCCCCGCTGTGTCCTGCTGTGTCCTCGCTGTGTCCTCCGCTGTCTCCCGCTCTGTTCCCCGCTGTGTCTCACGCTTTGCCCCGCTGTGTCCCACTGTGTTCGGCAGTGTCCTCGCTGTGTCCTCTGCTGTGTCCCGTTGTGTCCCTAGCTGTGTCCAGCTTTGTCCCCGCTGTGTCTCGCTGTGTCCCACGCTCTGTCCCCCACTGTGTTCCGCTGTGTCCCCCGCTGTGTCCCTGCTGTGTCCCCGCTGTGTCCCGCTGTGTACTGCTGTGTCCTCGCTGAGTCCCGCTGTGTCCCCGCTGTGTCGCGCTGTGTCCCCGCTGTATTGACGCTGTGTCCCGCTGGGTCCCGCAGTGTCCTCGCTGTGTTCCCCGCTGTGGCCCGCTATGTACCCCTCTGTGTCCCCCTATGTGTCCCGCTGTGTCCCCCGCTGTGTCCTGCTGAGTCCCGCTGTGTACCGCTGTGTCCCTCCTTTGACCCTCAGTGTCCCGGTGTGTCCCCCCTGTGGCCCCGCTGTGTCCCGCTGTGTATACCCCGCTGTGTCCAGCTTTGTCCCCGCTGTGTCTCGCTGTGTCCCACGCTCTGTCCCCCACTGTGTTCCGCTGTGTTCTCTGCTGTGTCCCGCTGTGTCCTCGCTGTGTCCCCCGCTGTGTCCCGCTGTGTCCCCGCTGTATCGACACTGTGTCCCGCTGGGTCCCGCTGTGTCCTCGCTGTGTTCCCCGTTGTGTCCCGCTCTGTCCCCCACTGTGTCCCCTGCTGTGTCCTGCTCTGTCCCCCGCTGTGTCCCATTGTGTCCCGGTGTGTCCCCCGCTGTGTCCCTGCTGTGTCCCTGCTGTGTCCCCGCTGTGTCACGCTGTGTCACGGTGTATCCTGCTGTGTCCCGCTGTGACCCTGCTGAGTCCCCCTGTGTCCCCGCTGTGTCCCACTGTGTCGTCGCTCTGTCCCTGCTGTGTCCCGCTGTGTCCCCCGCTGTGTCCACCAGTGCCCCCGCTTTGTCCCGCTGTGTCCCCTCTCTGTCCCCTGCTATCTCCCGCTGTGTCCACCGATGTGTCCCGCTGTGTCCACTCTCTGTCCAATGTTGTCCCCCGCTGTGTCCCCCGCTGTTTCCCGGTGAGTCCCGCTGTGTCCACCAGTGTGTCCCCCTGTGTCCTCGCTGTGTCCCACACTGTGTTCCACTGTGTCTTCGCTGTGTCCCCCGCTGTGTCCCATTGTGTCCCCAGCTGTGTACCCCGCTGTGTCCCTTTGTGCCCTCGCTGTATCGACGCTGTGTCCCGCTGGGTCCCGCTGTGTCCTCGCTGTGTCCCCTGTTGTGTCCCCGCTGTGTCCCCGCTGTGTCCCCGCTGTGTCCTGCTGTGTACCCCGATGTGTCCAGCTTTGTCCCCGCTGTGTCTCGCTGTGTCCCACGCTCTGTCCCCACTGTGTTCCGCATTGTCCCCCGCTGTGTCCTGCTGGGTCCCCCGCCTTGTCCCGCTGTCACCCCGAAGGGTCACCGCTGTTTCCCGCTGTGTCCCGCTGTGTTCCGTGGTGTCCCACTTTGTTCCCCGCTGTGTCCCGCTCTGAGTCCCCGCTGTGTCCCCTCTGTGTCCCGCTGTGTCCTCCCTGTGTCCCCCGTGTGTCCCTGCTGTTTCCCCGCTGTGTCCTGCTGTGTCCCGCTGTGTACTGCTGTGTCCCCCGCTGAGTCCTGCTGTGTCCCCACTGTGTCCCAATGTGTCCTCACTGTGTCCCCCACTGTGTCCCGCTGTGTCCCCCCTGTATCCCCCGTTGTGTCCCGCTATGTCTCACTGTGTCCCCCGCTGTGTCCCCCACTGTGTCCCGCAGTGTCCCCCGCTGTGTCCCACTGTGTCCACTGCTGTGTCCCCGCTGTGTCCTGCTGTGTCCCCCGATGTATCTCACTGTGTCCCGCAGTGTCCCCGGCTGTGTCCCCCGCTGTGAACACCTCTGTGTCCACTGCTGTGTCCCCGCTGTGTCCCACTT
>NW_012315325.1:0-2070 GCF_000151885.1 Dipodomys ordii
TCATGTCCTGCTGTGTCCCCTCTGTGTCCCGCTGTGCCCCGCTGTGTCCCCGCTGTGTGCCCGCTGTGTTCCGCTGTGTACCCCCGCTGTGTCCAGCTGTGTCACCGCTGTGTCCCGCTGTGGCCCCTCTCTGTCTCCGCTGTCCCCCGCTGTGTCCCCCGCTGTGTCCAGCTGTGTCCCGCTCTGTCCCCCGCTTTGTCTTGCTGTGTCCCCACAGAGTCCCTGCTGTGTCCCGCTGTGTCACACTGTTTCCCGTGTTGTCCCTCTTTGTCCCCCGCTGTGTCCCCGCCTGATTCTCCTCTGTGTTGCCGCTGTGTCCCGCTGTGTCCTCGCTGTGTTCCCCGCTGTGTCCTACTGTGTACGCGCTGTGTCCCCCGCTGTGTCCTGCTGTGTCCCCCGCTGTGTCCCGCTGTGTCCCGCTCTGTCACTGCTGTGACCCGCTGTGTCCCGCTCTGTTCCCGCTGTGTCCCCGCTGTGTCCCGCTGTGTACCCCGCTGTGTCCAGCTTTGTCCCTGCTGTGTCTCGCTGTGTCCCACGCTCTGTCCCCCACTGTGTTCTGCTGTGTCTCCGCTGTGTCCCCCTGTGTCCCCGCAGGGTCACCGCTGTTTCCCGCTGTGTCCCGTTGTGTTCCGTGGTGTCCCGCTTTATCCCCCACTGTGTCCCCCGCTGTGAATCCCCGCTGTGTCCTGCTGTGTCCTCGCTGTGTCCCCCGCTGTCTCCCGCTCTTTCCCCCGCTGTGTCTCACGCTTTGTCCCCGCTGTGTCCCTCTGTGTCCCGCTGTGTCCCGCTGTGTCCCCCACTGTGACCCTTTGTGTCCCCAGCTGTGTACCCCGCTGTGTAACGCTGTGTCCCCTCAGTATCGACGCTGTGTCCCACTGGGTCCCGCTGGGTCCTCGCTGTGTTCCCCGTTGTGTCCCGCTGGGTCCCCCGCTGGGTCCACCGCTGTGTCCTGCTGTGTCCCCCGCTGTGTCCTGTTGTGTCCCGCTGTGTACCCCGCTGTGTCCCTGCTGTGTCCCTGCTGTGTCCCCACTGTGTCCCGCTGTGTCCCGCTGTGTCCTCGCTGTGTCCCATGGTGTGTTCTGCTGTGTCTTCGCTGTGTCCCCTGCTGTGTCCCGATGTGTCCCCAGCTGTGTACCCTGCTGTCTCCCGCTGTGTCCCCGCTCAATCGACGCTGTGTCCCGCTGGGTCCCGCTGTGTCCTCGCTTTGTTCCCCACTGTGTCCCGCTGTGTACCCCTCTGTGTCCCCCGATGTGACCCACTGTGTACTGCTGTGTCCCCCGCTGAGTCCCGCTGTGTCCCCGCTGTGTTCCCCCTGTCTCCCCCACTGTGTCCCACTGTGTCCCGCTGTGTCCCGTTGTGTCTTCGCTGTGATCCCCTCTGTGTCTCCGCTGTATCGACGCTGTGTCCCACTGAGTCCCGCTGTGTCCTCGCTGTGCTCCCCGTTGTGTCTCGATGTGTCCCCCGCTGTGTCTCCCGCTGTGTCCTGATGTTTCCCGCGCTGTGTCCCGTTGTGTCCCGCTGTGTCCCTGCTTTGTCCCCGCTGTGTCCCGCTGTGTCCTGCTGTGTCCTCGCTGTGTCCCACGCTGTGTTCCGCTGTGTCCTCGCTGTGTCCCCTGCTGTGTCCCGTTGTGTCCCCAGCTGTGTACCCCGCTGTGTCTCGTTGTGTCCCCATTGTATCGACGCTGTGTCCCATTGTGTCCTGCTGTGTCCTTGCTGTGTCCCCTGCTGTGTCCCCCTGTGTCCCCCGCTGTGTCCCGCTGTGTCTACTGCTTTGTCCCTTCTGTGTTGCGCTGTGTCCCGCTGTGTTCCTGTGTCCCCCACTGTGTCCCGCTGTGTCCTCGCTGTGTCCCCTGCTGTGTCCCTTTGTGTCCCCCGCTGTGTCCCGCTGTGTCCCTGCTGTGACCCGCTGTGTCCCGCTGTGTCCCCGCTGTGTCCCCTCTGTGTCCCGCTGTGTACCCCGTTGTGTCCAGGTTTGTCCCCGCTGTGTCCCCTCTGTGTCCCGCTGTGTACCCCGTTGTGTACAGAAAATGTCCCCGCTGTGTCTCGCTGTGTCCCACTCTCTGTCCCCCA
>NW_012315326.1:0-2070 GCF_000151885.1 Dipodomys ordii
TCCTCGCTGTGTCCCCGGCTGTCTGCCGCTTTGTCCCCGCTGTGTCCCTAGCTGTGTCCCGCTGTGTCCCGCTGTGTCCCCCGCTTTGTCCCGCTGAGTCCCATCTGTGTCGCCGCTGTGTCCCACTATGTTCCCGCAGTGTCCCCGCTGTGTCCCGCTGTGTCCCGCTGTGTCCTCGCTGTGTCCCCCGAGTGTCCCGTTGTGTCCCCAGCTGTGCACCCCGCTGTGTCCCGCTGTGTCCCCGCTGTAACGGCGCTGGGTCCCGCTGGGTCCCGCTATGTCCTCCCTGTGTTCCCCGCTGTGTCCCGCTGTGTCCCCCGCTGTGTCCCGCTGTGTCTCACTGTGTCCCGCTGTGTCCTCGCTGTGTTCTCCGCTGTATCCCGATGTGTCCCCCGCTGAGTCCCCGCTGTGTCCCTGCTGTGTCCCAATGTGTCCTCGCTGTGTCCCCCGCTGTGTCCCGCTGTGTCCTCCCTGTGTCCCCCGCTGTGTCCCGCTGTGTCCCGCTGTGTCCCCCGCTGTGTTCCCCGCTGTGTACCGCTGTGTCCCCCGCAGTGTCAGCGCTGTGTCCCGCTGTGTCCTCGCTGTGTCCCCCGCTGTCTCCCACTCTGTACCCCGCTGTGTCTCAAGCTTTGTGCCTGCTGTGTCCCACTGTGTCGCGCTGTGTCCCGCTGTGTTCACATCTGTGTACCTCGCTGGGTAACGCTCTGTCCCCGCTGTATCGACGCTGTGTCGCGCAGGGTCCCGCTGTGTCCTCGCTGTGTTCCCCGCTGTGTCCCGCTGTGTCCGCCACTGTGTCCCGCTGTGTCTACGGCTGTGTCCCCGCTGTGTTCCGCTGTGTCCTCGCTTTTTTACCCTCTGTGTCCCACTCTGTCCCTGCTGTATCGACGCTGGGTCCTGCTGGGTCCCGCTGTGTCATCCCTGTGTCCCCCGCTGTGTCCCTGCTGTGTCCCCGCTGTGTCCCGCTGTGTACTGCTGTGTCCCCTGCTGAGTCCCGTTGTGTCCCTCTGTGTCCCCCGCTGTGTCCCCCGCTATGTCTTGCTGTGTCCCCCGCTGTGTACCACTTTGTCCTTGCTGTGTCCCCCGTTGTGTGCCGCTGTGTCCTCGCTGTGTCCTCCGCTGTTTCCCACTGTGTCCTGCTGTGTCACGCTGTTTCCCCGCTGTGTCCCAGCTGTGTCCCTCTGTGTACCCCGCTGTGTCGAGCTTTGTCCCCGCTGTGTCCCGCTGTGTCCCCCCCTGTGCCCTGCAGTGTCCCGCTGTGTCCTCGCTGTGTCATGCTGTGTCCCGCTGTGTCCCCCACTGTTTCCCCTGCTGTGTCCGGCTGTGTCCCCCACTGTGTCCTGCTCTGTCCCCCTCTGTGTCCCGCTGTGTCCCCCGCTGTGTCCCACTGTGTCCCTGCAGTGTCACTGCTGTTTCCTGCTGTGTCCCGCTGTGTTCCGTGGTGTCCCTCTTTGTCTCCAGCTGTGTCCCCCGCTGTGTCCCGCTGTGTCCGACTGTGTCCTGCTCTGTCCCCGCTGTGTCCCGCTGTGTCCCGCTGTGTCCCACTGCGTCCCGCTGTGTCCCGCTGTGCCCCCACTGTGTCCCTTTGTGTCCACAGCTTTGTACCATGCTGTGTAACGCTGTGTCTCCGCTGTATCGACGCTGTGTCCCGATGGGTCCCGATGAGTCCTCGCTGTGTTCCCCGCTATGTCCAGCTATTTCCCCCACTGTGTCCCCGACTGTGTCCTCGCTGTGTCCCCCGCTGTGTCCCTCTGTGTCCCGCTGTGTCCTCGCTGTGTCCCCCTCTGTGTCCCGATGTGTCCCCCGCCGTGTCCCGCTGTATCACACTGTGTCCCGCTGCGTCCCCGCTGTGCCCCCCTGGTCCCGCTTTGTCCCCCACTGTGTCCCGCAGTGACCCCGCTGTGTCCTGCTGTTTCCCACTGTGTCCCGTGGTGTCCCGCTTTGTCCCCCGCTGTGTCCCCGGCTGAGTCTCGCTGTGTCCCCACTGTGTCCTTTCTGTGTCCCCCGCTGTGTCCTGCTCTGTTCCCCACTGTGTCTCCCGTTTTGTCCCCGCTGTGCCCCGCTGTGTCCCGC
>NW_012315327.1:0-2070 GCF_000151885.1 Dipodomys ordii
TCAACCAGGGTACACAGTTGGCTACACAGAGGGTCACAGTGGGGCACACAGTCTGTGGACCCAGCGGGACACAGCGTCGATACAGCGGGCACACAGCGGGACACAGCGGGGTACACAGCTGGGGACACAATGGGACACAGCAGGGGACACAGCGAGGACACAGCGGAACACAGCGGGACACAGCTTGGGACACAGCGGGGACACAGCGGGGACACAGCGGGACACAGCGGGGGACAGAGCGAGGACACAGCAGGATAGAGCGGGCCACAGCGTGGGACAAAGTGGGAGACAGCGGGGGACACAGCGGGACACAGCGGAGGACACTGTGGGACACAGTGTGGGACAGAGCATGGGACACAGCGAGACACAGCGGGGAAAAAGCTGGACACAGCGGGGTACACAGAGGGACACAGCAGGGGCACAGAGGGAAACAGTGTGACACAAAAGGACACAGCTGGACACAGCGGGGTACACAGCGGGACACAGCGGGCACACAGCGGGGACACAGCGGGACACAGCGGGACACAGTGGGGACAGAGCGGGACACAGTCGGACACAAAGGGACACAGCGGGGGACACAGCGTGACAGAGCGGGGGACACAGCGAGGACACAGCGGGACACAGCAGGGGACACAGCGAGGACACAGTGGTGGACACAACGGGTGACACAGCGGGACACAGCGGGGAACACAGCGCGGACACAGCGGGAAACAGCGGGACACAGCGTCGAAACAGAGGGGACTCAGCGGGGGACACAGCGGGGGACAAAGTGGGACACCACGGGACACAGTGTGACACAGCGGGACACAGTGGGGACACTGCGGAGACACAGCAGGACAAAGCGGGGGACACAGCGGGACACAGCGGAACACAGCGGGGGACACAGCGGGGTACAGCTGAGACAGAGATGGGCCACAGCGGGACACAGCGGTGACACAGCTGGACACTGCGTGGTACACAGCGGGACACAGCGGGCACACAGCTGGGGACAAAGCGGGGACAAAGTGAGACACCACGGGACACAGCGAGGACACAGCGGGGACACTGCGGAGACACAGCAGGACAAAGCGGGGGACATAGCGGGACACAGTGGCACACAGCTGGGGGACACAGCGGGGGACAGCGGAGACAGAGATGGGCCACAGCGGGACACAGCAGTGACATAGATGGACACAGCGGGGTACACAGCGGGACACAGCGGGCACACCGGGGACAGAGCGGGACACAGCGGGACACAGTGGGGACACAGTGGGACACAGCGGGACAAAGCGGGGGACACAGCAGAACACAGCTGGGGACACAGCGAGGACACAGCGGGATACAGCGGGGAACACAGTGAGGACACAGCGGGACACAGCCGGGGAAAAAGCGGGACACAGCGGGGACACAGCAGTGGACACAGCGGGACACAGCGGGGGATACAGCCGGACACAGCAAGGGAAACAGTGGGGGACACAGTGGGACACAGTGGGACACAGCAGGGGACACATGGGGAACACAGCGGGACACAACGGGGACACAGCGGGACTCAGCGGGGGACACAGCAGTATACAGCAGGACAGAGCGGGGACACAGCAGGGACACAGCGGGGGACACAGCAGGACACAGCGGCACACAGCGGGGAACACAGCGGGACACAGAGGGGGACACAGAGGGGTACACAGCGGGACACAGCTGGGAACACAGCGGGTCACAGCAGGACACAGCAGTAACACAGCTGGACACAGCGGGGTCCACAGTGGGACACAGGGGGCACACAGTGGGGACACAGCGGGGGACACAGCGGGACACAGCGGGTCACAGTGGGGGACACAGCGGGGGACACAGCGGGGGACACAGCGGGGGACAGCAGAGGACAGAGAGGGGACACAGCGGCGACACAGAGGGGACGCAGCTGGGGACACAGCGTGGGACAAAATGGGACACCACGGGACACAGTGTTACACAGCGGGACACAGCGGGACACAGTGGGACACAGCGGGGAGACAGCAGGGACACAGTGGGGGACACAGCGGGACACAGCGGGTCACAGCGGGGAACACAGCGGGACACAGCAGGGGACACAGCGAG
>NW_012315328.1:0-2070 GCF_000151885.1 Dipodomys ordii
GAGAAGCAGAAGGGGAAGTAGAAAAAACAGCAGAAGAAGCAGAAAAACAAGCAGTTGAAGCAGAAGCAGGAAGAGAAGTAGAAGCAGAAGAAGCAGAAGAAGCAGAAGAAGAAGAAGAAGCAGAAGAAGAAGAAGAAGAAGAAGAAGAAGAAGAAGAAGAAGAAGAAGAAGAAGAAGAAGAAGAAGAAGAAGAAGAAGAAGAAGAAGAAGAAGAAGAAGAAGAAGAAGAAGAAGCATAAGAAGCAGAAGCAGGAGAAGCAGAACCAGAAGAAAAAGAAGAAGCATAAGAAGCAGAAGCAGAGGGAGAAACAGAAGAAGGAGAAGGAGCAGCAGAAGGTGAAGCAGAAGGAGATGCAGAAGCAGAAAGAGAAGCAGAAATAGAAGGAGAAGAAGGAGAAATTGGAGAATCAGAAGAAGCAGAAGCAGAAAGAGAAGCAGAAGAAGGAGAAGGAGAAGCAGAAGGAGAAGGACAAGCAGGAGAAGCAGAAGAAGCAGAAGCGGGAGAAGCAGAAGAAGAAGAAGAAGAAGGAGAAGGAGCAGAAGGAGAAGCAGAAGCAGAAGGAGAAGCAGAAAGAGAAGCAGAAGAAGCAGTAGCAGGATAAGCAGAAGCAGAAGAAACAGAAGAAGCCGAAGAATCAGAAGGAGAACCTGAAGCAGAAGGAGAAGCAGAAGCAGCAGAAGCTGGAAAAGCAGAAGCAGAAGAAACCGAAAAAGCAGAAGAAGCAGAAGCAGAACGAGAAGCAGAATAAGAGGGAGAAAGAGAAGGATTAGGAGTAGGAGGAGCAGAAGCAGAATAAGAAGCAGAAAGAGAAGCAGAAGGAGAAGCAGAAGGAGAAACATAAGAAGCAGAAGCAGGAGAAGCAGAAGCAGAATGAGAAGCACAAGAAGGAGAAATTGAAGGAGAAGGAGAAGGAGACGGAGAAGCAGAACGAGGAGTAGGAGAAGCAGAAGAAGAAGAAGCAGGAGAAGCAGAAACAGAAGAAACAGAAGGAGAAGAGCAGAAGCAGAAGGAGAAGCAGAAGGAGAAGCAGAAGAAGCAGAAGCTGAAGCAGAAGAAGAAGAAACAAAAAAAGCAGAAGAAGCAGAAGAAGAAGCAGCAGGAGAAGCAGAAGAAGAAGAAGGAGAAAGAGAAAGAGAAGGATTAGGAGTAGGAGAAACAGAAGGATAAGCAGAAGCAGAAAGAGAAGGAGAAGGAGAAGCAGGAGAAGCAGAAGGAGCAGAAGCAGGAGAAGCCGAAGCAGAATGAATAGCAGAAGAAGGAGAAATTGAAACAGAAGAAGATGCAGAAGGAGAAGCAGAAGCAGAAGTAGAAGCAGAAGAAGGAGAAGCAGAAGGAGAAGCATAAAGAGAAACAGAAGGAGAAGCAGGAGAACAGAAGCAGGAGAAGCAGAATCAAAAGAAATAGGAGAAGGATAAAAAGCAGAAGCAGAAAGAGAAGCAGAAACAGAAGGAGAAGCAGAAATAGAAGCAGAAGAAGCTGAAGAAGCAGAAGCAGAACCTGAAGCAGAAGGAGAAGCAGGAGAAGCAGAAGAAGCAGAATCTGGAGAGGAAGGAGAACCAGAAGGAGAAGCAGAAGCAGAAAGAGATGCAAAAGCAGAAGGAGAAGCAGAAAGAGAAGCAGAAGAAACAGAAGAAGCAGAAGCAGAAGCAGTAGCAGAAGTAGCTGAAGATGCAGAAGCAGATAGAGAAGCAGCAGGAATAGCAGAATAACGAGAAGGAGAAACAGAAGGAGAAGAAGAATGAGAAGCAGAAGGAGAAGCAGGAAAAACAGAAGAAGCAGAAACAGACGGAGAAGCAGAGGAAGGAGAAGCAGATTCAGAAGAAGAAGCAGAAGGAAAAGCACAAGCAGAAGGAGATGCAGAAGGAGTAGCAGAAGAAGCAAAAGCAGAAGGAGAAGAAGCAGAAGCAGAAGATGCAGAGGAGAAGTAGAAAGAGAAGCCGACGAAGAGAACCAGAACGAGAAGCAGGAGAAGCAGAGAAGCAGAGCGGGAGAAGCAGAGAGATGAAACAGAGAAATAGAACGAGCAGAGCAGAGCAGAAGGAGAAGCAGAAAGAGAGCAGGAACGCAGA
>NW_012315329.1:0-2069 GCF_000151885.1 Dipodomys ordii
GCTTTACCTGCTTCTCTTTCTGCTTCTCCTTCTGCTTCAGGTTCTGCTTCTACTTCTTCGGATTCTTATGCTTCTGATTCTCCTACTTCTGCTTCTTTTGCTTCCCCTCCTTCTCTTTCTGCTTCTCCTTCTGCTTCTGCTTCTTGTCCTTCTCCTGTTTCTTCTGCTTGTTCTTCTCCTGTTTCTGCATCTCCTGCTTCTCCTTCTGCTTTTCTTTCTGCTTCTCTTTCTGCTTCTCCTGCTGCTTTTCCTTCTCCTGCTCATTCTTCTGCTTCTCTTTCTGCTTCTCCTTCTGTTTCTCCTTCTCCTTCTCGTTCTTCTGCTTTTCCCTCTGCTTCTCCTTCTGCTTCTACATCTTCTGCTACTGCCTCTGTTTCTTCTGTTTCTTCTGCTTCTCCTTATGCTTCTCATTCCGCTTTTGCCTCTCTTTCTGCTTCTGCTTCTCCTTCTGCTTCTCCAGTTTCTGCTTCTTCTTCTTCTCCTGTATCTCCTTATGCTTCAGGTTCTGCTTCTGTTTCTTCGGCTTCTTCTGCTTCTGCTTCTCCTGCTGCTTCTTCTGCTGCTGCTCCTGCTTCTATTTCTGCTTTTCCTTCTGTTTCTGCTTCTCCTTCTGCTTCTGCTTCTTCTCCTTCTTATGTTTCTTCTGCTTCTCCTGCTTCTCGTTGTGCTTCTCTTTCTGCTTCTCTATCTGCTTCTCCTTCTCCTTCTCCTTCTTCTGTTTCTCCTTTTGCTTCTTTTGCTTCTGCTTCAATTTCTCCTTCTACTTCTCATTCTGCTTCTGCGTCTTCTGTTTGTTCTGCTTCTCCTGCTTCTGTTTCTCCAGCTTCTCCTACTTCTCGTGCTGCTTCTCCTTCTGCGTCTCTTTCTGCTTCTGCTTATCCTTTTGCTTCTCCTACTCCTAATCCTTCTCTTTCGCCTTCTCCTTCTTCTTCTTCTGCTTCTCCTGGTGCTTCTGCTTCTGGTTTTTCTACTATTTCTGTTTCTTCTGCTTCTACTTCAGATTGTGCTTCTTCTGTTATTCCTTCTGCTTCAGATTCTGCTTCTGCTTCTTCGGCTTCTCCTGTTTCTTCTGCTTTTGCTTCTCCTGCTTCTCCTGCTTCTCTTTCTTCTTCTCCTTCTGCTTCTGTTTCTTTTGCTTCTGTTTCTTCTGCTTCTTCTTCTTCTGTTTCTTCTGATTCTACTTCTGCTTCTCCTTCTTCTCCTTCTCTTTCTACTTCTACTTCTGCTTCTTTTGATTCTCCTGCTTCTCCTTCTTGTTCTCCTTCTGTTTCTGATTCTATTTCTGCTTCTGCTTCTCCTTCTGCTGCTCCTTCTCCTTCTCCTTCTTCTGCTTCCCCCACTGCTTCTGCTTCTGCTTCTTTTGCTTATTCTTTATCTTCTGCTTCTCCTGCTTCTGCTTCTCCTGCTTCTCCTTCTTCTGCTTCTACTGCTTCTCCTTATGCTTCTCCTTATGCTTCTCCTTCTTCTTCTTCTTCTTCTTCTTCTTCTTCTTCTTCTTCTTCTTCTTCTTGTTCTTTTTCTTCTCCTTCTTCTTCTTCTTCTTCTTCTTCTTCTTCTTCTTCTTCTTCTTCTTCTTCTTCTTCTTCTTCTTCTTCTTCTTCTTCTTCTTTTTCTTCTTCTTCTCTTTCGTCTGCTTCTGCTTTTCCTGCTTCTTCTGCTTCTACTGGTTCTCTTTCTGATTCTCATTCTGCTTCTGCTTCTCGTTCTGCTTCTCCTATTCCTTCTGCTGCCCTTCCTTCTCCATCTCCTACTTCTGCTTCTCCTGCTATTGCTTCTTTTGCTTCTCCTGCTTCTCCTTCTGCATCTACATCTGCTTCTGCTTCTCCTTCTGCTGCTTCTTCTGCATCTGCTTCTCCTTCTTCTGCATCTCCTTCTGATTCTCCTTCTGCTTCTACTGCTACTTCTGCTTCTCGATCTGATTCTGATTCTCCTTCTGCTCTTCCTACTCCTAATCCTACTATTTCACCATCTCATTCTTCTTCTTCTGCTTCTCGTTCTGCATCTGCTTTTGCATCTTCTGACTACATCTGGTTACTTCTGCTTGTACTTCTCCTGCTACGGCTTCTTCT
>NW_012315330.1:0-2069 GCF_000151885.1 Dipodomys ordii
TCTTCTTCTTCTTCACCTGCTTCTTCTCTTTCTTCTGCTTCTACTTTTCCTGCTTCTTCTGCTTCTCTTTCTACTTTTCCTTCTGTTTCTGCTTCTCCTTCTGCTTCTGCTTCTTCTCCTTCTTCTATTTCTTCTGCTTCTTCTTCTCCTGCTTCTTCTTCTCCTGCTTCTACTTCTCCTTATGCTACTCCTTATGCTTCTCCTTATGCTTCTTCTTCTTCTTCTTCTTCTTCTTCGCCTTCTTCTTCTTCTTCTTCTTCTTCTTCTTCTTCTTCTTCTTCTTCTTCTTCTTCTTCTTCTTCTTCTTCTTCTTCTTCTTCTTCTTCTTCGTCTTCTTCTTCTTCTTCTTCTTCTTTTTCTTCTTCTTCTTCTCTTCTCCTTCTTCTTCTCTTTCCTCTGCTTCTGCTTTTCCTGCTTCTTCTGCTTCTCCTGCTTCTCCTTCTGCATCTTCTTCTGCTTCTGCTTCTTCTTCTGCTTCTTCTTCTGCTTCTGCTTCTCCTTCTTCTTCTTCTCCTTCTGATTCTCCTTCTGCTTCTCCTTCTGCTGCTCCTTCTCCTTCTTCTGCTTCCCCCTCTGCTTCTGCTTCTTATGCTTCTTCTTTTTCTTCTGGTTCTGCTTCTCCTGCTTCTGCTTCTTATGCTTCTACTGCTTCTTCTTCTTCTTCTGCTTCTTCTGCTTCTACTTCTCTTTCTGCTTCTGCTTCTCCTGCTTGTTTTTCTGCTTCTTCTCCTTCTGCTGGTTCTTCTACTTCTTCTTCTGCTTCTCTTTTTGCTTCTCCTTCTGCTTCTGCTTCTGCTTCTTCTGTTTCTCCTGCCTGAATTTCTGGTTCTACTTCTTCTGCTGCTTCTCCTTCTGCTTCTGCTTCTACTTCTGCTTCTGTTTCTGCTTCTTCTGCTTCTTCTATTTCGGCTTCTCCTGCTACTGCTTCTTGTGCTTCTCCTGCTTCTGTTTCTGCTTCTCATTCCGCTTCTGCTTCTCCTTCTGCTTCTGCTTCTACTCCTTCTCCTACTTCTGCTTCTCCTTCAGCTTCTGCTTCTTCTGTTTCTCCTGCTTCTCCTTCTGCATCTCCTTCTGCTTGTGCTTGTCCTTATGCTTCTTCTTCTGCTTCTGCTTCTCCTTCTCCTTCTTTTGCTTCTCCTTTTGCTTCTGCTTCTTCTGCTTTTCCTTCTTCTCCTTCTGCTTCTGCTTCTTCTGCTTCTCCTTCTGCATCTTCTTCTGCTTCTCCTTCTTCTTCTTCTGATTCTCCTTCTGATTCTCCTTCTTCTTCTTCTGCTTTCTGCTTTACCTGCTTCTCTTTCTGCTTCTCCTTCTGCTGCTCCTTCTGTTTCTCCTTCTCCATCTTGTTCTTCTGCTTTTCCTTCTGCTTCTCGTTCTGCTTCTGCTACAAATGCTACTGCTTCTACTTCTTCTGTTTCTTCTGCTTCTCCTTCTGCTTCAGGTTCTGCTTCTTCTTCTTCGGATTCTTATGCTTCTGCTTCTCCTGCTTCTGCTTCTTCTGCTTCCCCTCCTTCTCTTTCTGCTTCTCCTTCTGTTTCTGCTTCTCCTTCTGCTTCTGCTTCTTGTCCTTCTCCTGTTTCTTCTGCTTCTGCTTCTGCTTCTCCTGTTTCTGCTTCTCCTGTTTCTCCTTCTGCTGCTCTTTCTGCGTCTCTTGTTGCTTTTCCTTCTCCTGCTCCTTCTTCTGCTTCTCTTTCTGCTTCTCCTTCTGTTTCTCCTTCTCCTTCTCCTTCTCGTTCTTCTGCTTTTCCTTCTGCTTCTCCTTCTGCTTCTGCATCTTCTGCTTCTTCTGCTACTGCCTCTGCTTCTTCTGTGTCTTCTGCTTCTCCTTTTGCTTTTGCTTCTCTTTCTGCTTCTGCTTCTCCTTCTGCTTCTTCTGCTTCTCCTGCTTCTCCTTCTGCTTCAGGTTCTGCTTCTGCTTCTTCGGCTTCTTCTGCTTCTGCTTCTCTTGTTGGTGCTTCTTCTGCTTCTCCTGCTTCTCTTTTTGCTTTTCCTTCTGTTTCTGCTTCTCCTTCTGCTTCTGCTTCTTCTCCTTCATCTGTTTCTTCTGCTTCTGCTTCTCCTGCTTCTCTTTC
>NW_012315331.1:0-2069 GCF_000151885.1 Dipodomys ordii
CCGCTGTGTCCCGCTGTGTCCTTTTGTGTCACGCTGTTTCCCCGCTGTGTCCCTGCAGTGTCCCTCTATGTACCCCGCTGTGTCCAACTTTGTCCCCGCTGTTTCTCGTTGTGTCCCACGCTCTGTCCCACACTGTGTCCCACAGTGTCCCCCGCTGTGTCCCGCTGTGTCCCCCGCTGTGTCCCGCTGTGTCCCCCGCTGAGTCCCCACTGTGTCCCTGCTCTGTCCCGTTGTGTCCCCCGTTGTGTCCTGGTGAGTCCCGCTGTGTCCTTGCTGTGACCCGCTCTGTCCCCTCTGTATCGACGCTGTGTCCCGCTGTGTCCCGCTGTGTCCGCGCTGTTTTCCCCCTGTGTCCCGCTGTGTACCCCTCTGTGTCCCCCGCTGTGTCCCGCTGTGTCCCCCGCTGTGACCCGCTGTGTCCCGCTGTGTCCCCCACTGTGTCCCTGCTGTCTCCCCGGTGTGTCCCACTGTGTCCCGCTGTGTATTGCTGTGTCTCCCGCTGAGTTCCGCTGTGTCCCCGCTGTGTCCCAATGTGTCCTCGCTGTGTCATGCTCTGTCATGCTCCGTACCCGCTGTGTCCCGCTGTGTCCTGCTGTGTCCCCACTGTGTGCACGCTGTGTCCTTCTGTGTACCCCGCTGTGTCCAGCTCTGTCCCCGCTGTGTCCCGCTGTGTCCCCTGTCCCCTGTTGTCCCGCGCTTTGTCCCCCGCTGTGTCTCGCTGTTTCTCGCTGTGTTACACTGTGTCCCGTGTTGTCCCGCTTGGTCCCCCGCTGTGACCTCGCTGTGTTTCCCGCTGTGTCCCTCTGTGTACCACTCTGTGTCCCCAGCTGTGTCCCGCTGTGTACCCTGCTGTGTCCAGCTATGTTCCCGCAGTGTCCCCGCTGTCTCCCGCTGTGTCCTCGCTGTGTCCACCGCTGTGTCCCGTTGTGTCCCCAGCTGTGTACCCCGCTGTATCCCGCTGTGTCCCCGCTGTATCGACGCTGTGTCCTGCTGGGTCCCGCTGTGTCCTCGCTGTGTTCCCCGTTGTGTCCCGCTATGTCCCCCGCTGTGTCCTCCGCTGTGTCCCTGCTGTGTCCCTGCTGTGACCCCGCTGTGTCTCGCTGTGTCCCGCTGTGTCCTCGATGTGTCCCACGCTGTGTTCCGCTGTGTCCCCCGCTGTGTCCTGCTGTGTCCCGCTGTGTCCCCGCTGTGTCCCTCTGTGTCCCTCGCTGTGTCCCACTGTGTCTCGCTGTGTCCCTGCTGTGACCCGCTCTGTCCCCGCTGTATTGACGCTGTGTCCCGGTGTGTCCCGCTGTGTCCACATTGTGTTCCCGGCCGTGTCCGGCTGTGTCCCGCTGTGTACCCCTCTGTTTCCCCCGCTGTGTCCCGCTGAGTCCCCCGCTGTGACCCGCTGTTTCCCGCTGTGTCCCCCGCTGTGTCCCCACTGTGTGCCCCTGTGTCCCGATGTGTCCCCCGCTGTGTCTAGCTGTGTCCCCGCTGTGTCCTGCTGTGTCCCCTCTCTGTCCCCTGCTGTCCCCCGCTGTGTCCCCCGCTGTGTCCTTGCTGTGTCGCGCTGTGTCGCCCGCTTTGTCCCGCTGTGCCCCTGCAGTGTCCCCGCTGTGTCACACTGTGTCACACTGTGTCCCGTGTTGTCCTGCTTTGGCCCCCGCTGTGACCTCGCTGTGTTTCTCTCTGTGTTCCGCTGTGTACCCTTCTGTGTCCTCCGCTGTGTCCCGCTGTGTTCCCCGCTGTGTCCAGCTGTGTCCTCGCTGTGTCTCCCGCTGTCTCCTGCTTTGTCCCCACTGTGTCCACTGCTGTGTCCCGCTGTGACCCGCTGTGTCCTCGCTGTGTCCCCCGCTGTGTCCCGCTGTGTCCCCGCTGTGTCCACTGCTGTGTCCCGCTGTGTAACCCGCTGTGTCCTGCTATGTTCCCGCATTGTCCCCGCTGTGTCCTGCTGTGTCCCACTGTGTCCCGTGGTGTCCCAGTTTGTCCCCCGCTGTGTCCCCTGGTGAGTCCACGCTGTGTCCCGCTGTGTCCTGCTGTGTACCCCGCTGTGTCCAGCTGTGTCACGGCTGTGTCCCGCTGTGGCC
>NW_012315332.1:0-2069 GCF_000151885.1 Dipodomys ordii
CTGCGAGCGACACAGCTGGGGACAGCGGGGACACTCCGGGACACAGAGGGGGACAGCGGGGATACAGGGGGGACACTGTGAGACTCAGCGGGGGACACAGCGAGGACACAGCAGGGACACAGCGAGGACACACCAGGGACACAGTGGGACACAGAGGACACAAAGTGGGGACACAGCGGGACACAGAGAGGACACAGAGAGGACACAGTGGGACACAGCGAGGACACAGCGGGACACAGCGGGACACAGCGGGGACACAGCGGGACACAGCGGGGGACACAGGCCGACAAAGCAGGACAGAGCGGGACACAGCGGGAAACAGCAGGACACAGCGGGGGACACACCGGGACACAGCAGGGGTCACAGCAAGAACACAGCGGGACACAGGAGGACACAGCGGGGACACAGCGGGCGACACATTGGGACACATCCAGGGAAACAGCGAGGACACAGCGGGGACATAGGGGGACACTGCGGGACACAGTGGAACACAAGGGGACACAGAGGGACATAGCAGTTACACAGCGAGGAAACACCAGAGACACAGTGGGACACAGCGGGGACACAGCAGGGACACAGCGAGACACAGTGGGACCCAGCGGGGACACAGCGGGAACACAGCGGGACACAGCTGGAGACACAGAGGCGGACACAGCGAAACACAGCGGGACACAGCGTGACACAGCGAGACACAGTGGGGACACAGCGAGGACACAGTGGGACACAGCGGGGAACACATTGGGGGACACAGCGGGGGACACAGCGGGACACAGCGGGGGAAACAGCGGGATACAGAAGGACACAGCGGGACACAGGAGGACACAGTGGGGACACAGTGGGGAAACAGCGGGGGACACAGTGGGACACAGCGGGGACACAGAGGGACACAGCGGGGGACACAGCAGGGGACACAGTGGGGGACAGCGAGGACACAGAGGGACACAGAATGACACAGCGGGGACACAGAAGGACACAACGGGACACAGCGGGACACAGCGGGGGACACAGCAGGGGACACAGCGGGACACAGCGGGGACACAGCGAGGACACAGTGGGACACAGCGGGGGACACAGCAGGGGACACAGCGGGACAAAGTGGGGGACACAGCGGGACACAGCGGGACACAGCGGGGACAAAGCGGGGGACAAAATGTGGACACAGCGGACACAGCGTGACAAAACGGGACACAGCTGGACACAGCGGGGACACAGCAGGGGACATAGAGGGGGACAGCGGGGACACAGCCGGACACAGCAGGACACAGAAGGAAACAGCGGGGACACAGCGAGGACACAGCGGGACACAGCGGGACACAGAGGGGACACAGCGGGGGACAGCAGGGAGACACAGCGGGGACACAGCTGGGACACAGCGGAACACAGTGGGGACACAGCGGGGGACAGCAGGGAGACACAGCGAGGACACGGCGGTACACAGCGGGACACAGCGGGACACAGCGGGAAACACAACCGGACACAGTGGGGGACACAGCAGGACAAAGTGGGGGACACAGCGAGACAAAGCGGGACACAGTGGGGACAGAGTGGCACACAGCGGGGACACAGCACGGGACACAGCGGGGACACAGCAGGGACACAGCGGACAAACATCGGGGACACAGCGGGACACAGCGTTACAAAGCAGGGACCCAGCAAGGACACAATGGGACACAGCGGGACATAGCGGGGGACACAGCAGGGGACACAGCGGGACACAGCGGGACACAGCGGGACACAGCGGGACAAAAGTGGACACAGCTGGACACAGCGGGGACACAGCAGGGGACACAGCGGGGGACAGGGGGGACACAGCCGGACACAGCAGGACACAGCGGGAAACAGCGGGGACACAGCGAGGACACAGCGGGACACAGCAAGGCCACAGCGGGACACCGAGGGGACACAGTGGGAGACACAGCGGGACACAAAGGGGGACCCAGCGTTACACAGCGGGGACACAGTGGGCGACACAGCGAGGACACAGCGGGACACAGAGGGATACACAGAGAGGACACAGCCTGACACATGGGGACACAGCGGGACACAGCGGGGGACACAGAGAGGACACA
>NW_012315333.1:0-2069 GCF_000151885.1 Dipodomys ordii
TCCCGCTGTGTCCCGCTGTGTCGCCCGCTTTGTCCCGCTGTGCCCCTGCAGTGTCCCCGCTGTGTCACACTGTGTCACACTGTGTCCCGTGGTGTCCCGCTTTAGCCCCCGAGTGTGACCTCGCTGTGTTTCTCGCTTTGTCCCGCTTTGTACCCTTCTGTGTCCCCCGCTGTGTCCCGCTGTGTACCCCACTGTGTCCAGCTGGGTCCTCTCTTTGTCCCTCGCTGTCTCCTGCTTTGTCCCACGCTGTGTCCCGCTGTGACCCGCTGTGTCCTGGCTGTGTCCCCTGCTGTGTCCCACTGTGTTCACCGCTGTGACCAGCTGTGTCCCGCGGTGTCCCCCACTGTGTCCCTGCTGTCTCCCCGCTGTGTCCCACTGTGTCCCGCTGTGTCCCGCTGTGCCCCCACTCTGTCCCGTTGTGTCCACAGTGTGTACCACGCTATGTAACGCTGCCTCCCCTCTGTATCGACGCTGTGTCCCGTTGTGTCCCGATGTGTCCTCGCTGTGTTCTCCACTGTGTCCCGCTGTGTCCCCCGCTGTGTCCCCCGTTGTGCCCTCGCTGTGTCCCCTGTTGTGTCCCGCTGTGTCCTCACTGGGTAGCACCCTATGTCCCGCTGTGTCCCCCGCTGTCCCCCGCTGTGGCCCGCTGTGTCCCGCTGTGTCCCCCGCTTTATCTTGCTGTGTCCCGCAGTGTCCCCGCTGTGTCCTGCTGTGTCACACTGTGTCCCGTGGTGTCCCACTTTATTCCCCGCTGTTTACCCCGCTGTGTCCTCCGGTGAGTCCCCTCTGTATCGACGCTGTGTCCCGCTGTGTCCCGCTGTGTCCTCGCTGTGTTCCCCACTGTGTCCCGCTGTGTCCTTGCTGGGTCCCCCGCTGTGTCCCGCTGTGTCCCCCACTGTGTCCCGCTGTGTCCGACTGTGTCCCGCTCTGTCCCCGCTGTGTCCAGCTGTGTCCCCGCTGTGTGCCCGCTGTGTCCAGCTGTGTACCCCGCTGTGTCCAGCTGTGTCAGCGAGGTGTCCCACTGTGGCCCTACTCTGTCTCTGCTCTGTCCCCGATTTGTTCCGCTGTGTCCCGCTGTGTCCCCCGCTTTGTCCTACTTGTCCCCACAGTGTCCCGCTGTGTCCCGCTGTGTCTCACTGTGTCCCGTGGTGTCCCTCTTTGTCCCCCGCTTTGTTCTCCACTGAGTCCCTTCTATGTGGCCGCTGTGTCCCGCTGTGTGCTCCCTGTGTCCCCCGCTGTCTCCCGCTTTGTCCCCCGCTGTATTCCGCTGTGTCCGGCTGCGTCCTCGCTGTGTCCCCCGCTGTGTCCCGCTGTGACCCGCTGTGTTCCCAGCTGTGTCCCGCTGTGTACCCCTCTGTGTTCCCCTCTGTGTCCCGCTGTGTTCCCCGCTGTGTCCCGCTGTGTTCTGCTGTGTCCCCCACTGTGTCCCTGCTGTGTCCCCACTGTGTCCTGCTGTATACTGCTGTGTCCCCCGCTGAGTCCTGCTGTGTCCCCGCTGTGTCCCGCTGTGTTCCCCATGTGTTCCCCGCTGTGTCCCACTGTGTCCCACTGTGTCCCCCACTGTTTCCCCCGCTGTGTCCGGCTGTGTCCCCCGCTGTGTCCCGCTGTGTCCACTGCTGTGTCCCCGCTGTGTCCCGCTTTTTCCCCGGCTGTGTCCCGCTGTGTCCTCACTGTGTCCCCCGCTGTATCCCGCTGTGTCCTCGCTGTGTCCCCAGCTGTGTCCCGCTGTGTCCCCCGCTTTGTCCCGCTGTGTCCCACTGTGTCCCCACTGTGTCCCGCTGTGTCCCGCTGTGTCCCCGGTGTGCCCGCTGTGTCCCGCTGTGTACCCCGCTGTGTCCAGCTATGTCACCGCTGTGTCCCGCTGTGGCCCATCTCTGTCTCCGCTGTCCCCCGCTGTGTCCCCCGCTGTGTGCCACTGTGTCCCGCTATGTCCCCCGCTTTGTCCTGCTGTGTACCCGCAGTGTCCCCGCTGTGTCCTGCTGTGTCACACTGTGTCCCGTGGTGTCCCACTTTGTCCCCCGCTGTTTCCCCCGCTGTGTCCTCCGCTGAGTCCCCTCTGTATCGACGCA
>NW_012315334.1:0-2069 GCF_000151885.1 Dipodomys ordii
GAAGCAGAAGAAACCGAACAAGCAGAAGAAGCAGAAGCAGAACGAGAAGCAGAAGAAGAAGGAGAAAGAGAAGGATTAGGAGTAGGAGGAGCAGAAGCAGAATAAGAAGCAGAAAGAGAAGCAGAAGAAGAAGCAGAAGGAGAAACAGAAGAAGCAGAAGCAGGAGAAGCAGAAGCAGAAGCAGAATGAGAAGCACAAGAAGGAGAAATTGAAGGAGAAGGAGAAGGAGACGGAGAAGCAGAAGGAGAAGTAGGAGAAGCAGAAGAAGAAGAAGCAGGAGAAGCAGAAACAGAAGAAGCAGAAGGAGAAGAGCAGAAGCAGAAGGAGAAGCAGAAGGAGAAGCAGAAGAAGCAGAAGCAGAAGCAGAAGAAGAAGAAACAGAAAAAGCAGAAGAAGCAGAAGAAGAAGCAGCAGGAGAAGCAGAAGAAGAAGGAGAAGGAGAAAGAGAAGGATTAGGAGTAGGAGAAACAGAAGGATAAGCAGAAGCAGAAAGAGAAGGAGAATGAGAAGGAGAAGCAGGAGAAGCAGAAGAAGCAGAAGCAGGAGAAGCAGAAGCAGAAGAAACATAGGAAGGAGAAGAAGCAGAAGGAGAAGCAGAAACAGAAGGAAAAGCAGAAAGAGAAGCAGGAGAAGCAGAAGAAGCAGCAGCAGGAGAAGCAGAAACAGAAGAAGCCGAAGAAGCAGAAGCAGAACCTGAAGCAGAAGGAGAAGCAGGAGAAGCAGAAGAAGCAGAATCTGGAGAAGCAGAAAGAGAAGCAGAAGCAGAAAGAGAAGCAAAAGCAGAAGGAGAAGCAGAAGGGGAAGCAGAAGAAACAGAAGAAGCAGAGGCAGTAGCAGAAGAAGCAGAAGATGCAGAAGCAGAAGGAGAAGCAGAAGGAAAAGCAGAAGAACGAGAAGGAGAAGGAGTAGGAGAAACAGAAGGAGAAGCAGAAAGAGAAGCAGAAGTAGGAGCAGGAGAAGCAGTAAATTGAGAAGCAGAAGCAGAAGTATCACTAGAAGGTCATGATGCAGAAGGAGAATGCAGAAACAGAAGGAGATGCAGGATGAGAATGAGGGAAAGCTGAAGAAGCAGAAGCAGGAGAAGCAGAAGCATAAGAATCTGAAGAAGCAGAAGCAGAACCTGAAGCAGAAGGAGAAGCAGGAGAAGCAGAAGAAGCAGAATCTGGAGAAGCAGAAGGAGAAGCAAAAGGAGAAGCAGAAGCAGAAAGAGAATCAAAAGCAGAAGGAGAAGCAGAAGAAACAGAAGAAGTAGAAGCAGTAGCAGTTGTAGCAGAAGCAGAACGAGAAGCAGAAGGAAAAGCAGAAGAACAAGAAGGAGAAGGGAAACAGAAGGACAAGCAGTAGGAGAATAAGAAGGAGAAGCAGAAGAAGGAGAAGCAGAAGCAGAAGAAGATGCAGAAGGAGAAGCAGTAGAAGCAGAAGCAGAAGGAGAAGCAGGAAAAGCAGAAGAAGCAGAAGCAAAAGGAAAAGCAAAAGAAGGAGAAGGAGAAGCAGAAGCAGAAGCATAAGGACAAGCACAAGCAGAAGGAGGTGCAGAAGGAGAAGCAGGAGAAGCAGAAGAAGCAGAAGTTGAAGGAGAAGCAGAAGTAGGAGAAGGTGAAGGAGGAGAAGCAGAAGGAGAAGCAGAAGCAGAATGAGAAGCAGAAAGAGAAGCAGGAGAACGACCAGAAGCAGAAGCAGGAGAAGCCGAAAGGGAAGAAGCAGAAGAAGCAGAAACATTAGCAGAAGGAGAAGCAGAAGCAGAAGGAGAAGCAGCAGAAGAAGTAGAACCAGAAATTCAGGCAGGAGAAACAGAAGAAGCAGAAGCAGAAGCAGAAGGAGAAGCAAAAAGAGAAGCACAAGGAGTAGTAAAAGAAGCAGCAGAAGGAGAAGCAGCAGAAGAAGCAGAAAAACAAGCAGGAGAAGCAGAAGCAGAAAGAGAAGTAGAAGCAGAAGAAGCAGAACCAGAAGAAGAAGCAGTAGAAGCATAAGAAGTAGAAGCAGGAGAAGCAGAAGCAGAAGAAAAAGAAGAAGCATAAGAAGCAGAAATAGAAGCAGAGGGAGAAACAGAAGAAGGAGAAGGAGCAGCA
>NW_012315335.1:0-2069 GCF_000151885.1 Dipodomys ordii
CCCCGCTGTGTCTCCGCTGTGTCCCGCTGTGTCCTCACTTTGTCCCTGCTGTGTCCCACTGTGTGCCCCGCTGTGTCCCGCTGTGTCTACTGCTGTGTCGCCACTGTGTCCCACTGTGTCCCGCTGTGACCCCGCTGTATCGACGCTGTGTCCCGCTGGGTCCCGCTGTGTCCTCGCTGTGTTCCCCGCTGTGTCCCGCTGTGTACCCCTCTGTGTCCCCCGCTGTGTCCCTGATGTGTCCTCGCTGTGTCCCGCTGTGTCCCGCTGTATACTGCTGTGTCACCCGCTGAGTCCCTCTGTGTCCCCGCTGTGTCCCAATGTGTCCTCGTTGTGTCGCCCGCTGTGTCCCCCTGTGTTCCGTGGTGTCCCGCTTTATCCTCCGCTGTGTCCCCTGCTGAGTCCCCGCTGTGTCCCCGCTGTGTCCCGCTGTGTCCTCGCTGTGTCCCCCGCTGTCTCCCGCTCTGTCCCCCGCTGTGTCTCAAGCTTTATCCCCGCTGTGTCCCACTGTGTCCCGCTGTATCCCGCTGTGCCCCCATTGTGTCCTGTTGTGTCCACAGCTGTGTACCACGCTGTGGAACACTGTGTCCCCGCTGTATCAACGCTGTGTCCCGCTGTGTCCCGCTGTGTCCTCGCTGTGTTCCCCGCTGTCTCCTGCTGTGTCCCCCACTGTGTCCCGCTGTGTCCTTGCTGTGTCCCCCGCTGTGTGCCACTGTGTCCCCTGCTGTGTTCCTCGCTGTGTCCCGCTGTGTCCCCTGCTGTGTCCCGCTGTTTCCCCTGCTGTGTCACGCTGTGTCCTTGCTGTGTCCCCCGCTGTGTACCGCTGTGTCCTCGCTGTGTCCCCCACTGTGTCCCGCTGTGTCCTGCTGTGTCACGCTGTTTCCCCGCTGTGTCCCCGCTGTGTCCCTCTTTGTACCCCGCTGTGTCCAGCTTTGTCCCCACTGTGTCTCGCTGTGTCCCACACTCTGTCCCCCACTGTGTCCCGCTGTGTCCCCCGCTGTTTCCCACTGTGTCCCCCACTGTGTCCCGCTGTGTCCCCGCAGGTTCACCTCTGTTTCCCGCTGTATCCCGCTGTGTTCCGTGGTTTCCTCGCTGTGTCCCCCTGCTGTGTCCCGTTGTGTCCCACTGTGTCCTCGCTGTGTCCCCCTGCTGTGTCCCGCTGTTTCACCGCTGTGTCCCACACTGTGTCCCGCTGTGTACCCCACTGTGTCCCACTGTGTCCCCGCAGGTTTACCTCTGTTTCCGGCTGTGTCCCGTTGTGTGCCGCTGTGTCCTCGCTGTGTCCCCGCTGTGTCCCGCTGTGTCCCGCTGTGTCCCCGCAGGTTCACCTCTGTTTCCCGCTGTGTCCCGTTGTGTGCCACTGTGTCCTCGCTGTGTCCCCTGCTGTCTCCCTCTCTGTCCCCCGCTGTGTCTCACGCTTTGTCCCCGCTGTGTCCCACTGTGTCCCGCTGTGTCCGGCTGTTCCCCCACTGTATCCTGTTGTGTCCACAGCTGTGTACCACGCTGTGTAACGCTGTGTCCCCGCTGTATCGACGCTGTGTCCCGCTGTGTCCTCGCTGTGTCCCCCGCTGTGTCCCCAGCTGTGTCCTCGCTGTGTCCCGCTGTGGCCACTCTCTGTCTCCGCTGTCCCCCGTTGTGTCCCGCTGTGTCCTGCTGTGTCTCCCGCTTTGTCCTGCTGTGTCCCGCAGTGTCCCCGCTGTGTCCCGCTGTGTAACACTGTGTCCCGAGGTGTCCCACTTTGTCCCACGCTGTGACCCCTCTGAGTCCCCTCTGTGTCGCCGCCGTGTCCCCCTGTGTCCTCGCTGTGTCCCCCGCTGTCTCCCGCTTTGTCCCCCACTATGTTCCGCTGTGTCCCGCTGTGTCCCCGCTGTGTCCCCAGCTGTGTCCCGCTGTGTCCCGCTGTGTCCCACTGTGTCCCTGCAGTATCGACGCTGTGTCCTGCTGGGTCCCACTGGGTCCTCACTGTGTTAACCGCTGTGTCCCGCTGTGTACCCAGCTGTGTCCCCCGCTGTGTGACGCTGTGTCCTCGCTGGGTCCCCCGCTGTGTCCCGCTGTGTCCCCCGCTGTGTTCC
>NW_012315336.1:0-2069 GCF_000151885.1 Dipodomys ordii
CTTCTCTTCTTCTCCTCCTTCTGCTACTACTTCACATCTTCATGATTCTCCTGCTTCAACATCATGATCTCCTCAGGATCTGCATCTCATTCTGCATCAGCATCTCTTTCAGCAGCATCCTCTCGATCTCCTTCATCTGCTTCTCCCACTGCTTCTGCACAGCTTCTTATGCTTCTCTTTTTCTTCAGCATCTGCTTCTCCTGCTTCTGCATCTTCTGCTTCTACTGCTTCTCATTATGCTTCTCCTTATGCATCATCTTCTTCATCATCTTCTTCATCTTCATCTTCTTCATCTTCTTCTTCTTCTTCTTCTTCTTCTTGTTCTCTTTCTTCTGCTTCTGCTTTTCCTGCTTCTTCTGCTTCTACTGCTTCTCCTTCTGCTTCTCATTCTGCTTCTGCTTCTCCTTCTGCTTCTCCTGTTGATTCTGTTGCCCTTCCTTCTCCATCTCCTACTTCTGCTTCTCGTTCTGCTTCTGCTTCTTCTGCTTCTCCTGCTTCTCCTTCTGCATCGTCTTCTGCTTCTGCTTCTTCTTCTGCTTCTTCTTCTGCTTCTGCTTCTCCTTCTTCTTCTTCTCCTTCTGATTCTCCTTCTGCTGCTCCTTCTCCTTCTTCTGCTTCTCCCTCTGATTCTTCTTCTTATGCTTATTCTTTTTCTTCTGCTTCTGCTTCTCCTGCTTCTGCTTCTTCTGCTTCTAATTCTTCTTCTTATGCTTCTCCTTCTTCTTCTTCTTCTTCTTCTTCTTCTTCTTCTTCTTCTTCTTCTTCTTCTTCTTCTTCTTCTTCTTCTTCTTCTTCTGCTTTTCCTGCTTCTTCTGCTTCTACTGCTTCTCTTTCTGCTTCTCATTCTGCTTCTGCTTCTCCTTCTGCTTCTCATGTTGCTTCTGCTTCTCTTCCTTCTCCTTCTCCTACTTCTGCTTCTCCTTCTGCTTCTGCTTCTCCTTATATTTCTCTTCCTCCTTCCCGTTCTTCTGCTTCTACTTCTGCTTTTGCTTCTGCTACTTATGCTTCTTCTGTTTCTTTTGCTTCTGCTTCAGTTGCTTCTGCTTCTTAGCTTCTCCTGCTTCTCCTGCTTCTTTTTCTGCTTCTTCTTCTTCTTCTCTTTCGGGTTCTCCTGCTTCTGCTTCTTGTGCTTCTCCTGCTTCTCTTTCTGCTACTCATTCTGCTTCTGCTTCTCCTTCTGCTTCTGCTTCTCCTCCTTCTCCTTCTCCTTCTCCTATTTCTGCTTCTCCTTCAGCTTCTGCTTCTTCTGTTCTCCTGCTTCTCCTTCTGCATCTCCTTCTGCTTGTGCTTGTTCTTGTGCTTCTTCTTCTGCTTTTGCTTCTCCTGCTTCTTTTGGTTCACCTTTTGCTTCTGCTTCTTGTGCTTTTCCTGCTTATCCTTCGGCTTCTCTCTCTGCCTCTCCTTCTGCTTCTCCTTCTGTTTCTCCTTATCCTTCTCGTTCTTCTGCTTTTCCTTCTGCTTCTCCTTCTGCTTCTACACCTTCTCCTTCTCCCTCTGCTTCTCATGCTTCTTCTTTTTCTTCTGCTATGCTTCTCCTGCTTCTGCTTCTTCTGCTTCTCCTGCTTCTCTTTCTGCTTCTCCTTCTGTTCTCCTTCTGCTTCTTCCTCTTCTGCTTCTGCTTCTCCTGCTTCTCCTTCTCATTTTCCTCCTTCTTCTCCTTTTGCTTCTTCTTCTTCTTCTTTTTCTTCTTCTTCTTCTTCTTCTTCTTCTTCTTCTTCTTCTTCTTCTTCTTCTTCTTCTTCTTCTTCTTCTTCTTCTTCTTCTTCTTCTTCTTCTTCTTCTTCTTCTTCTTTATCTTCTGTTTCTGCTTCTCTTGCTTCAGCATTTGTGCTTCTCCTGCTTCTCTTTCTTCTTCTCATTCTTCTGCTTCTACTTCTGCTTCTCCTATTGCTTCTGCTGCCCTTCCTTCTCCTTCTCCTACTTCTACTTCTTCTTCTGCTTCTGCTTCTTCTGCTTCTCCTGCTTCTCCTTCTGCATCTTCTTCTGCTTCTGCTTCTCTTTCTGCTGCTACTTCTCCTTCTGCTTCTCCTTCTCCTTCTTCTGCTTCTCCTTCTGATTCTCCTTCTTGA
>NW_012315337.1:0-2069 GCF_000151885.1 Dipodomys ordii
TCAGAAGAGAAGCAGAGGAATAGCAGAAGAACAAGAAGGAGAAACAAAAGGAGAAGCAGAAGGAGAAGCAGGAAAAGAAGAAGAAGCAGAAGCAGACGGAGAAGCAGAAGAAGGAGAAGGAGAAGCAGAAGCAGAAGAAGAAGCAGAAGGAAAAGCACAAGCAGAAGGAGATGCAGAAGGAGAAGCAGGAGAAGCAGAAGAAACAGAAGCAGAAGGAGAAGAAGAAGGAGAAGAAGCAGAATCAGAAGAAGCAGAAGCAGAAATAGAAAGAGAAGCCGACGAAGAGAAGCAGAACGAGAAGCAGGAGAAGCAGAAGAAGCAGAAGCGGGAGAAGCAGAAGAAGAAGAAACAGAAGAAGGAGAAGGAGCAGAAGGAGAAGCAGAAAGAGAAACAGGAAAAGCAGAAGAAGCAGAAGCAGGAGAAGCAGAAGCAGAAAACAGGAGAAGGACAAGAAGCAGAAGCAGAAGGAGGAGCAGAAACAGAAGGAGAAGCAGAAAGAGAAAGAGGGGAAGCAGAAGAAGCAGAAGCAGGAGAAGCAGATGCATAAGAATCCGAAGAAGCAGAAGCAGAACCTGAAGCAAAAGGAGAAGCAGGAGAAGGAGAAGAAGCAGAATCTGGAGAAGCAGAATGAGAAGCTGAAGTAGAAGCAGAAGCAGAAGCAGAAAGAGAATCAAAAGCAGAAGGAGAAGCAGAAGAATCAGAAAGAAGCAGAAGCAGTAGCAGTTGCAGCAGAAGCAGAAGGAGAAGCAGAAGGAAAAGCAGAAGAACGAGAAGGAGAAGGAGAAACAGAAGGAGAAGCAGAAGGAGAATCAGAAGGAGAAGCAGAAGAAGCAGAAGGAGAAGCAGAAGGAGAAGCAGAAGCAAAAGAAGCAGCAGAAGGAGAAGCAGAAGCAGAAGAAGATGCAGAAGGAGAAGCAGGAGAAGCAGAAGAAGCAGAAGCAAAAGGAGAAAGAGAAGGAGAAGAAGGAGAAGCAGAAGTAGAATCAGAAGAAGCAGAAGAAGAAGACGAAGAAGCACAACAAACAGAAGAAGGAGAAGAGCAGAAGCAGAAAGAAAAGCAGAAGCAGAAGGAGAAGCAGAAAGAGAAGCAGGAGAAGCAGAAGAAGCAGGAGAAGCAGAAGCAGAAGAAACAGGAAAAGCCGAAGAAGCAGAATTTGAAGCAGAAGGAGAAACAGAAGAAGCACAATCTGAAGCAGAATCAGAAGAAACAGAAATAGTAGAATAAGCAGAAGCAAAAGCAACATGAGAAGCAGAAGAAGAAGACGGAGAATTCGAAAGAGAAGCATTAGGAGTAGGAGAAGGAAAAGGATAAGCAGAAGCAGAAAGAGGCGCAGAAGGAGAAGCAGCACGAGAATTAGGAGAAGCAGGAGAAGCAGAAGCAGGAGAAGCAGAAGAAACAGAAGACGCAGAAGCAGAATGAGAAGCAGAAGGAGAAATTGAGGCAGAAGCAGAAGGAGAAGGAGAAGCAGAAGCAGAAGGAGAAGCAGAAGAAGGAGAAGCCGAAAGAGAAGCAGAACGAGAAGCAGGAGAAGCAGAAGCAGGAGAAGCAGAAGCAGAAGAAACAGAAGAAGGAGAAGAAGCAGAAGGAGAAGCAGAAACAGAAGGAAAAGCAGAAAGAGAAGCAGGAGAAGCAGAAGAAGCAGCAGCAGGAGAAGCAGAAGCAGAAGAAGCCGAAGAAGCAGAAGCAGAACCTGAAGCAGAAGGAGAAGCAGAAGAAGCAGAATCTGGAGAAGCAGAAGGAGAAGCAGAAGGAAAAGCACAAGCAGAAGGAGATGCAGAAGGAGAAGAAGGAGAAGCAGAAGAAGCAGAAGCAGAAGGAGAAGAAGAAGGAGAAGAAGCAGAATCAGAAGAAGCAGAAGCAGAAATAGAAAGAGAAGCCGACGAAGAGAAGCAGAACGAGAAGCAGGAGAAGCAGAAGAAGCAGAAGCGGGAGAAGCAGAAGAAGAAGAAACAGAAGAAGGAGAAGGAGCAGAAGGAGAAGCAGAAGGAGAAGCAGAAAGAGAAGCAGGAGAAGCAGAAGAAACAGAAGCAGGAGAAGCAGAAGCAGAAGAAACAGGAGAAGGATATGA
>NW_012315338.1:0-2069 GCF_000151885.1 Dipodomys ordii
TCCCCCGCTGGGTCCCACTTTGTCCCCCGCTGTGTCCCGCTGTGATCCCGCTGTGTCCCGCTCTGTCCTGTGTGTCCCACTGTGTCTCCGCTGTGTGCCCGCTGTGTCCCACTATGTACTCCGTTGTGTCCAGCTGTGTCACTGCTGTGTCCCGCTGTGTCCCCTTTCGGTCTCCGCTGTCCCCCGCTGTTTCCCCCGCTGTGTCCCGCTGTGTCCCGCTGTGTCCCCCGCTTTATCCCGCTGTGTCCCGCTGTGTCCTCGCTCGGTCCCCCACTGTGCCCGCTGTGTCCCCCGCTGTGTCCCGCTGTGTCTGGCTGTGTCCCGCTCTGTCCCTGCTGTGTCCTACTGTGCTCTGCTGTGTCCTCGCTGTGTCCCCCGCTGTCTCCCGGTGTGTCCCCTGCTGTGTCTTGCGATTTGTCCTCGCGGTGTCCCACTGTGTCCCGCTGTGTCCCGCTGTGCCCCCAGTTTCCCCTTTTGTCCACAGATGTGTACCACACTGTGTAACGCTGTATCCCTGCTGTATCGAGGCTGTGTCCCGCTGGGTCCCCCTGTGTCCTCGCTGTGTTCCCTCCTGTGTCCCGCTGTGTCCCCCGGTGTGTCCCATGCTGTGTCCTCGCTGTGTCCCCCGCTGTGTCCCGCTGTTTCCTCGCTGGGTCCCCCGCTGGGTCCCGCTGGGTCCCCCGCTGTTTCCCGCTGTGTTCCGCTGTGTCCCCTGCTGTGTCCCCTGCTTTGTCCCGCTTTGTCCCCCGCTGTGTCCCGCTGTGTCCCCTGCTGTGTCCCGCTGTGTCCTCGCTGTGTCCCGCTCTGTCTCCCCCTTGCCCCCGCTGTGTCCTGCTGTGTCCCGTGGTGTCCCGCTTTGTCCCCCGCTGTGTCCCCCGCTGAGTCCCCGCTGTGTCCCGCTCTGTCCTCCCTGTGCCCCACGCTGTGTCCTGCTGTGTCCCCTGCTGTGTCCCGCAGTGTCTACTGCTGTGTTCCTGCTGTGTCCCGCTGTGTCCCGCTGTGTCCTCACTGTGTCCCACGCTGTGTTCCGCTGAGTCCTTGCTGTGTCCCCCGATGTGCCCCGTTGTGTCCGCAGCTGTGTACCCTGCTGTGTCCCACTGTGTCCCCGCTGTATCGACGCTGTGTCCCGCTGTGTCCTCCGCTGTGTCCCGCTGTGTCCCGGTCTGTCCCAGCTGTGTCCCACTGTGTCCTGCTGTGTCCTCGCTGTGTCCCCTGTTTTCTCCCGCTCTGTCCCCCGCTGTTTCTCACGATTTGTCCTCGCTGTGTCCCACTGTGTCCCGCTGTGTCCCGCTGTGCCCTCACTGTGTCCCGTTGTGTCCACAGATGTGTACCACGCTGTGTAACGCTGTATCCCGCTGTATCGACGCTGTGTCCCGCTAGAGTCCCGCTGTGTCCTCGCTGTGTTCCTGCTGTCTCCAGTTCTGTCCCCAGGTGTGTCCCCCGCTGTGTCCCGCTGTGTCCCGCTGTGTCCCGCTCTGTCCCTGCTGTGTCCCACTGTGTCTCCGCTGTGTGCCCGCTGTGTCCCGCTATGTACTCCGTTGTGTCCAGCTGTGTCAACGGTGTGTCCCGCTGTGTCCCCTCAGTCTCAGCTGTCCCCCGCTGTGTCCCCCGCTGTGTCCCGCTGTGTCCCACTGTGTCCCCCGCTTTGTCCCGCTGTGTCCCTCTGTGTCCTCGCTCGGTCCCCCGCTGTGCCCGCTGTGCCCGCTGTGTCCCCCGCTGTGTCCCGCTGTGTCTTACTGTGTCCCGCTCTGTCCCTGCTGTGTCCCGCTGTGCCTTGTTGTGTCCTCGCTGTGTCCCCCGCTGTGTCCTGATGTGTCCTGCTTTGTCCCGCTATGTCCCTGCTGTGACCCTCAGTGTCCCGGTGTGTCCCCGCTGTGGCCCCGCTGTGTTTCGCTGTGTATACCCCGCTTTGTCCAGCTTTGTCCCCGCTGTGTATCGCTGTGTCCCACGCTCTGTCCCCCAGTGTGTTCCGCTATGTCCCCCGCTGTCTCCCGCTGTGTCCCCCGCTGTGTCCCACTGTGTCCCGCGCAGGGTTACCGCTGTTTCCCGCTGTGTCCCGCTGTGTTCCG
>NW_012315339.1:0-2069 GCF_000151885.1 Dipodomys ordii
GAGTCCCCCGCTGTGTCATGCTGTGTCACGCTGTGTCCTCGCTGTGTTCCACTGTGTCCCCCGCTGTGTCCCGCTGTGTCCCTCGCTGTATCCCCCACTGTGTCCTGCTGTGTCCCCCGCTGTGTCCCCGCTGTGTCCCCGCTGTCCGCCGATGTGTCTCCGCTGTCCCCCGCTGTATCCCCCACTGTGTCCCGCTGTGTCCTCTCTCTGTCCCGCTTGTCCCTGCTGTGTGTCCGCTGTGTCCCTCTGTGTCCCTGGTGTGTCCTCGCTGTGTAACCGTTGAGTCCTTCTGTTTCCCCGCTGTGTCTCACTGTGTCCCCCGCTGTGTCCCAGCTGTGTCCCCGCTGTGTCCTCCTGTGTCCCGCTGTGTCCTCGCTGTGTCCTTCTGTATCCCGCTGTTTCCTCCGCTGTGTCCCCCACTATTTCCCCACTGTGACCTGCTGTGTCCATGCAGTGTCCCCAGCTGTGTTACGCTGTGTCCCCCACTGTGTTCCCCGCTGTGTCGCGCTGTGTCCCGCTGAGTCCTCGCTGTGTCCCCGCTGTGTCCCGCGGTCTCCCGCTGTGTCCCGCTGTGTCCCCGTTGTGTCCCCGCTGTGTTCCGCTGTGTCCCTGGTGTGTCCTGGCTGTGTAACCTCTATGTCCCTCTGTATCCCCGCTGTGTCCCACTGTGTCCCGCAGTGTCACCCTATGTCCCCGCTGTGTCCTCGCTGTTTCCCACACTGTGTCCCCGCTGTGAACCGCTGTGTCCCCGCTGTGTCCCTGCTGTGTCCCGCTGTGTCAGGCTGTGTCCCCGATGTTCCCCGCTGTGTCCCGTTGTGTCCCCGCTGTCTGCATGTGTTTCCCCGCTGTCCCCCGCTGTGACCCCCGCTGTGTCCCGCTGTGTCCTCACTGTGTCGCCAGCTGTGTCCCGCTGTGTCCCCCGCTGTTTCCCCCGCTGTGTCCTGCTGTGTACCGGTGTGTCCCGCTTTGTCCCCCGCTGTGTCCCGCTGTTTCCCACTGTGCCCCTGCTGTGTCCCCGCTGTGTCCCGCTGTGTACCACGCTGTGTCCCACTGTGTCCCCCGCTGTGTCCCTGCTGTATCCCTTTGTGTCCCGCTGTGTCCCGCTGTGTACCCAGCAGTGTCCTGCTGTGTCCCCCGATGTGTCATGCTGTGTCCCGCTGTGTCCACACTGTGTCCCGCTGTGTCCCCGCTGTGTCCCCTGCTGTGTCACACTGTGTCCCGCTGTGTCCACACTGTGTCCCGCTGTGTCCCCGCTGTGTCCCCTGCTGTGTCCCGCTGTGTCCCCGTCTGTGTCCCCTGCTGTGTCCCGCTCTTTCCCGCTGTGTCCCGCTGTGTCCTTTCTGTGTCCCGCTGTGTCCTCGCTGGGTCCCCCGCTGTGTCCCGCTGTGTCCCCATGAGTCACGCTGTGTCCTTGCTGGGTCCCCCGCTGTGTCCCCGCTCTGTCCCTGCTGTGTTCCACTCTCTCCCGCTGTGTGCAGCTCTGTGTCCCCTGCTGTGTCCCCCGCTGTGTCCCGCAGTATCCGGGTGTGTCCCGTTTGTCCCCCGCTGTGTCCCGCTGTTTCCCACTGTGCCCCTGCTGTGTCCCCGCTGTGTCCCGCTGTGTACCCCGCTGTGTCCCACTGTGTCCCGCTGTGTGCCCCCTTTGTTCCCCTCTGTGTCCTGCTGTGTCCCCTGCTGTGTCCCCGCTGAGTCCCGCTGTGTCCCCGCTGTGTAACGCTGTGTTCCCCTTTGTGTCCCACTGTGTCCCCCACTGTGTCCCTGCTGTGTCCCTTTGTGTCCCGCAGTGTCCCGCTTTGTACCCCGCAGTGTCCTGCTCTGTCCCGCTCTATCCCAGGCTGTGTCCCGCTGTGTCCCCCGCTATGTTCCGATGTGTCGCTACAGAGTCATGCTGTGTCCCCGCTGTGTCCCCGCTGTGTCCCCGCTGTGTCCCACTCTGTCCCCACTGTGTCCCCCTTTGAGTCCCACTGTGTCCCCCGCTGTGTCCCCGCTGTGTCCCGCTGTGTCCCCTTGTGTCATGCTGAGTCCCCTGCTGTATCCCCCGCTGAGTCCCGCTGTGTCCCGCTCAATCC
>NW_012315340.1:0-2069 GCF_000151885.1 Dipodomys ordii
CACGCTGGTTCAACGACTGTGTCACCACTGTTTCCCTCACTAGAATCCACAAGCAGTATAAGGTCTAAGTCCAACAGATAGAGTAATCACACTTTGTACCTAATGGGTACCCAATAGGTACCGATGAGTCCGAGCTGAGCCCCCCACTGAGTCCAGTAGAGTCCACAGATATGTACCACGCCATTGTAACGCAGAGTCACCGATGTATAGACTATGTGTCACACTGTGTCACCGCTGTGTCCTCGATATGTTCACCGCAGGGTCCCGCTGGGTCCCCCACTATGTCCTCGCTGAATTCCCCGCTGTGTCCCATAGTGTCCCCAGCTGTGTACCTCGCTGTGTCCCGCTGTGTCCCCGCAGTATCGACGCTGGGTCCCACTGGGTCCCGCTGTGTCCTCCCTGTGTCCCCAGCTATGTCCTGCCGTGTCCGCCAGTGTGTCCCGCTATGTCTACTGATTAGTCGCCGATGTGTCCCGCTGTGTCCCGCTGTGTCCTCGCTGTGTCCCACACTGTGTTCTGCTGTGGCCTCGCTTTTTTCCTCGCTGTGTCCCGCTGTGTACCCCTCTGTGTCCCCCGCTGTTTCCCGCTGTGTCCCATGCTGTGTTCCTGCTGTGTCCCCGATGTGTCCCGCTGTGTCCCGCTGTGTACTGCTGCGTCCCCCGCTGAGTCCCGCTGTGTCCCCGCTGTGTCCCAATGTGTCCTCGCTCTGTCCCCTGCTTTGTACCGCTGTGTCCCTCCTGTGTCCCCCGCTGTGTCCCGCTGTGTCCCCCGCTGTGTCCCCCGCTATGTCCCGCTGTGTCCCCCGCTGTGTCCCGCTCTGTCCTTGCTGTGTCCTTCACTGTGTAACGCTGTGTCCTCGCTGTGTCCCCCGCTGTGTCGCGCTGTGTCCTTTTGTGTCACGCTGTTTCCCTGCTGTGTCCCTCTGTGTACCTCGCTGTGTCCAGCTTTGTACCCGCTGTGTCTCGCTGTGTCCCGCTGTGTCCCCCGCTGAGTCCCCGTTGTGTCACCGCTGTGTCCCGCTGTGTCCTCGCTGTGTCCCCTGCTTTCTCCCTCTCTGTCCCCCGCTGTGTCTCACGCTTTGTCCCTGATGTGTCCCACTGTGTCCCGCTGTGTCCGGCTGTGCCCCCACTGTGTTCCGTTTTGTGCAAAGCTGTGTACCACGCTGTGTAACGCTGTGTCCCCGCTGTATCGACGCTGTGTCCCGCTGTGTCCTCGCTGTGTTTCCCTCTGTGTCCCGCTGTGTCCCCCGCTGTGTCCCCCGCTGTGTCCTCGCTGTGTCCCCTGCTGTGTCCCGCTGTGTCCTCACTGGGTCTCCAACTGTGTCCCGCTGTGTCCCCTGCTGTGTCCCGCCGTGTCCGGCTGAGTCCAGCTCTGTCCCCGCAGTGTCCCGCTGTGTCCCGCTGTGTCCCTGCTGTGTGCCTGCTGTGTCCTGCTGTGTCTGCCGCTTTGTCCCGCTGTGTCCCACTGTGTCCCCGCTGTGTCCCGTTGTGTCCCGCTGTGTCCCCGCTGTGTGCCCGCTGTGTCCCTCTGTGTACCCCGCTTTGTCCAGCTGTGTACCCGCTGTGTCCCGCTGTGTCCCCTCTCTGTCCTCTGCTGTTCCCCGCTGTTTCCCCCGCTGTGTCCCGCTGCGTCCCGCTGTGTCACACTGTGTTCCGTGTTGTCCCGCTTGGTCCCCCGCTGTGACCTCGCTTTGTTTCCCGCTGTGTCCCGCTGTGTACCACTCTGTGACCCCGCTGTGTCCCGCTCTGTACCCGCTGTGTCCCGCTATGTTCCCGCAGTGTCCCCGCTGTGTCCCGCTGTGTCCTCGCTGTGTCCACCGATGTGTCCCGTTGTGCCTTGCTGTGTCCCGCTGTGTCCCCCACTGTCCCCCGCTGTGTCCTTGCTGTGTCCCGCTGTGTCCCCCAGTGTCCCCAGCTGTGTCCCGCTGTGTCACCGCTGTGTCCCGCTGTGTCCTCGCTGTGTCCCCCGCTGTGTCCATCTTTGTCCCTGCTGTGTACCGTGCTGTGTCCCGCTGTGTCCCCCACTGTGTCCCGCTGTGTCCCCTGCTGTGTCCAAACTGTGTCACGCTG
>NW_012315341.1:0-2069 GCF_000151885.1 Dipodomys ordii
GGGGACTCTTTGGGGGACACAGCGGGGGACACTGCAAGGACAGAGCGAGACACATTGGGGGACACAGCAGGACATAGCGGGGGACACAGCGGGGGAAACAGCGGGACACATCGGGACACAGCGGGGACACCACGGGACACTGTGTGACACAGTGGGACACAGCGGGACACAGCGGGGGACACAGCGGGGGACAGCGGAGACTGAGAAGGGCCATAGCGGGACAGAGCGGGACACAGTTGACACAGAGGGGTACACAGCAGGACACAGCGGGCACACCGGGGACACAGCGGGACACAGCGGGACACAGTGGGGACACAGTGGAACACAATGGGACAAAGCGGGGGACACAGCGGGACACAGCGGGGGACACAGAGAGGACACATTGGGACACAGCGGGGGACATAGTGAGGACACAGCGGGACACAGCCGGGGAAAAAGTGGGACACAGCGGGGACAGAGCAGTGGACACAGCGGGACACAGCGCGGGACACAGCCGGACACAGCAGGGGAAACAGTGGGGGACACAGCGGGACACAGTGGGACACAGCGCGGGACACATGGGGACACAGCGGGACACAGCGGGGACACAGCGGGACTCAGCGGGGGACACAGCACTATACAGCAGGACACAGTGGGGACACAGCAGGGACACAGCGGAAACACAGCTGGACAGAGCGGGGACACAGCTGGGGACACAACGGGACACATCTTGGGACACAGCGAGGACCCAGCGGAACACAGCGTGGGACACAGCGAGGACACAGCGGGACACAGCGGGACACAGCTGGACACAGCAGTAGACACAGCGGGAACCAGTGGGGGACACAGCGTGACACAGCGGGGACTCACCAGGGGACACAGCGGGGGACAAACTGGGACACCACGGGACACAGTGGGACACAGTGGGACACAGCGGGGACACTGCAGGGACATAGCGGGACACAGCGGGGTACACAGCGGGACACAGCATTGGACACAGCGGGGACACAGCGGGACACAGCGGGGGACACAGCGAGGACACAGCGGGTCACAGCAGGACACAGCATGGGACAAAGCAGGAGACAGCGGGGGACACAGCGAGGACACAGCTGGACACAGCGGGGTACACAGCGGGACACAGCGGAGGACACAGAATGGTACACAGCGGGACACAGAGAGAAACACAGAGAGGTCACAGCGGGGGCCAAAGCAGGACAACACGGGACACAGTGTGACACAGTGTGACACAGCGGGGACACTACAGGGGCCCAGCGGGACAAAGCGGGCGACACAGCGCGACACAGCAGGACACAGCGGGGGACACAGCGGGGTACACAGCGGGACACCGGGGGCACACAGTGGGGACACAGCGGGGGACACAGCGGGACACAGCGGGTCACAGCGGGGGACACAGCGGGACACAGCGGGGGAAACAGAGGGGTACACAGCGGGACACGGCCGGGAACACAGCGTGGACACAGCGGGACACACCGGGACACAGCGTCAATACAGCGGGGACAGAGCGGGTCACAGAAGGGACACAGCCAGACACAGCGGGACACAGCGGGGGACACAGAGGGACACAGCGGGGACACAGCGGGACACAGCAGGACACAGCGGGGGACACAGCGGAACACAGCGTGGGACACATCGAGGACACAGCGGGACACAGCGGGACACAGCGGGGACACAGCAGGGACACAGCAGGGACACAGCGGAGGACACAGCGGGGGACATAGCGGGACACAATGGGGAACACAGCGAGGACACAGCAGGACCCAGCAGGACACAGCGTCGATACAGCGGGGACACAGCGGGACATAGCAGGGTACACAGCTGGGGACACAACGGGACACAGCGGTGGACACAGCGAGGACACAGCGGGAGACAGCGGGGACACTGCGGGAACATAGCTGGACACAGCGGGGTACACAGCGGGACACAGCTGGGGACACAGAGTGGTACACAGAGGGACACAGCAGGAAACACATCGATGTCACAGCGTGGGACCAAGCGGGACATCACGGGACACAGTGTAACACAGCGAGACACAGCGGGACACAGCGGGGGACAAAGCGGGGACAACATGA
>NW_012315342.1:0-2069 GCF_000151885.1 Dipodomys ordii
GCAGGACGGAGTAGTAGTTTATTCTGTTTATTCTAATGCTGAAGACCGCACTGTTGATGCTACCCTAGAATTAGTTGTTTCTGTTTTCTGAATTTTTTTTCTTTTCCAGAAGTAGTAGCAGATAGGTATTCAGGAATTACATCAGAATGATAAGCTTTTTGATGCTTATTTAGTTGAACCTGTAGATGGTCATCCAGCATCAGCTTTTGGAGAACGAGATTCAGAACGAGAAGAACTAGAAGCAGCAGACGCAGGAGTAGCAGAATCAGCTGTAGTTGAAAAAGAAGATGTAGAAGAAGAAGAATTAGAAGAAGAAGAAGAAGAAGAAGAAGAAGAAGAAGAAGAAGAAGAAGAAGAAGACGAAGAAGAAGAAGAAGAAGAAGACGAAAAAGAAGAAGAAGAAGAAGAAGAAGAAGAAGAAGAAGAAGAAGAAGAAGAAGAAGAAGAAGAAGAAGAAGAAGAAGAAGAAGAAGGAAAAGGAGAAGGAGAAGAAGAAGGAGAAGGAGAAGCAGTAGAAGCAGAAGAAGACGCAGAAGGAGAAGCAGAAGAAGCAGAAGCAGAAGGAGAAGCAGGAAAAGCAGAAGAAGCAGAAACAAAAGGTGAAGCAAAAGAAGGAGAAGGAGAAGCAGAGGCAGAAGAGGAAGCATAAGGACAAGCACAAGCAGAAGGAGATGCAGAAGGAGAAGCAGGAGAAGCAGAAGTATAAGAATCCGAAGAAGCAGAAGCAGAACCTGATGCAGAAGGAGAAGCAGGAGAAGCAGAAGAAGCAGAATCTTTAGAAGCAGAATATGATGCAGAAGGAAAAGCAGAAGCAGAAAGAGAATCAAAAGCAGAAGGAGAAGCAGAAGAAACAGAAGAAGTAGAAGCAGTAGCAGTTGTAGCAGAAGCAGTAGGAAAAGCAGAAGGAAAAGCAGAAGAACAAGAAGGAGAAGGAGAAACAGAAGGAGAAGCAGAAGGAGAAGCAGAAAGAGAAGCAGGTAAAGCAGAAGAAGAAGAAGCAGAAGGAGAATCAGAAGGAGAAGCAGAAGGAGAAGGAGAAGCAGAAGCAGAAGAAGATGCAGAAGGAGAAGCAGAAGAAGCAAAAGCAGAAGGAGAAGCAGGATAAGCAGAAGAAGCAGAATCAAAAGGTGAAGCAAGAGAAGGAGAAGGAGAAGCAGAGGCAGAAGAAGAAGCATAAGGACTAGCACAAGCAGAAGGAGATGCAGAAGGAGAAGCAGGAGAAGCAGAGAAGCAGATGCTGAAAGAGAAGCAGAGTAGGGGAAGGAGATGGAGAGAAGCGAAGTAGAGAAGAGAAGAGAGAGCGAAGCGAAGAGAAGCAGAAGCTGAATGAGAAGCAGAAAGAGAAGCAGGAGAAGCACTAGAAGCAGAAGCAGGAGAAGCCAAAAGAGAAGAAGCAGAAGAAGCAGAATCAGAATCAGAAGTAGAAGCAGAAGGAGAAGCAGCAAAAGAAGTAGAATCAGAAATTCAGGCAGGAGAAACAGAAGAAGCAGAAGCAGAAAGAGAAGGAGAATGAGAAGGAGAAGCAGAAGAAGCAGAAGAAGCAGAAGCAGGAGAAGCAGAAGCAGAACGAAAAGCAGAAGAAGGAGAAATTGAAACAGAAGATGCAGAAGAAGAAGCAGAAGCAGTAGTAGAAGCAGAAGAAGGAGAAGCAGAAGGAGAAGCATAAAGAGAAACAGAAGGAGAAGCAGGAGAAGCAGAAGCAGGAGAAGCAGAATCAGAAGAAATAGAAGAAGGAGAAGAAGCAGAAGCAGAAAGAGAAGCAGAAACAGAAGGAGAAGCAAAAATAGAAGCAGAAGAAGCCGAAGAAGCAAAAGCAGAACCTAAAGCAGAAGGAGAAGCAGGAGAAGCAGAAGAAGCAGAATCTGGAGAAGAAGAAGGAGAACCAGAAGGAGAAGCAGAAGCAGAAAGAGAAGCAAAAGCAGAAGGAGAAGCAGAAGGAGAAGCAGAAGAAACAGAAGAAGCAGAATCAGTAGCAGAAGAAGCTGAAGATGCAGAACCAGATAGAGAAGCAGAAGGAATAGCAGAAGAACGAGAAGGAGAAACAGAAAGAGAAGCAGAAGGAGAAGCAG
>NW_012315343.1:0-2069 GCF_000151885.1 Dipodomys ordii
GAAGAACAGGAGAAGCCGAAGAAGCAGAAGCAGAATCTGAAGCAGAAGGAGAAACAGAAGAAGCACAATGTGAAGCAGAAGCAGAAGAAACAGAAAGAGTAGAATAAGCAGAAGCAGAAGCACAGGAGAAGCAGAAGAAGAAGAAGGAGAAGGCGAAAGAGAAGGATTAGGAGTAGGAGAAAGCAAAAGGATAAGCAGAACCAGAAAGAGATGCAGAAGGAGAAGCAGCACGAGAAGTAGGAGTAGCAGGAGAAGAAGAAGCAGGAGAAGCAGAAGAAACAGAAGGAGCAGAGGCAGAAGGAGAAGCAGAAGGAGAAATTGAAGCAGAAGCAGAAGCAGAAGGAGAAGCAGAAGCAGAAGAAGAAGCAGAAGAAGGAGAAGGACAAGGAGAAGGAGAAAGAGAAACAGAAAGAGAAGCAGAACGAGAAGCAGGAGAAGCAGAAGCTGGAGAAGCCGAAGCAGAAGAAACAGAAGAACGGGAAGAAGCAGAAGCAGAAGCAGAAGCAGAAACAGAAGGAAAAGCAGAAAGAGAAGCAGGAGAAGCAGAAGAAGCAGAATCTGGAGAAGCAGAAGGAGAAGCAGAAGCAGAAAGAGAAGCAAAAGCAGAAGGAGAAGCAGAAGAAACAGAAGAAGCAGGGGCAGTAGCAGAAGAAGCAGAAGATTCAGAATCAGAAGGAGAAGCAGAAGGAAAAGCAGAAGAACTAGAAGGAGAAGGAGAAGGAGAAACAGGAGTAGAAGCAGAAAGAGAAGCAGAAGAAGGAGCAGTAGAAGGAAAAGCGGCAGGAGAAACAGAAAGAGCAGCAGAATGAGAAGCAGGAAATGCAGAAACAGGAGAAGAACAAGCAGAAGAAACAGGAGAAGGACAAGAAGCAGAAGCAGAAGGAGAAGCAGAAAGAGAAGGAGGGGAAGCAGAAGAAGCAGAAGCAGGAGAAGCAGAAGCATAAGAATCCGAAGAAGCAGAAGCAGAACCTGAAGCAGAAGGAGAAGCAGGAGAAGCAGAAGAATCAGAATCTGGAGAAGCAGAATGAGAAGCAGAAGGAGAAGCAGAAGCAAAAAGAGAATCAAAAGCAGAAGGAGAAGCAGAAGAAACAGAAGAAGTAGAAGCAGTAGCAGTTGTAGCAGAAGCAGTAGGACAAGCGGAAGAACAAGAAGGAGAAGGAGAAACAGGAGAAGCAGAAAGAGAAGCAGGTAAAGCAGAAGAAGAAGCAGCAGAAGGAGAATCAGAAGGAGAAGCAGAAGAAGGAGAAGGAGAAGCAGAAGCAGAAGAAGATGCAGAAGGAGAAGCAGAAGAAGCAGAAGCAGAAGGAGAAGCAGGAAAAGCAGAAGAAGCAGAAGCAAAAGGTGAAGCAAAGAAGGAGAAGGAGAAGCAGAGGCAGAAGAAGAAGCATAAGGACAAGCACAAGCAGAAGGAGATGCAGAAGGAGAAGCAGGAGAAGCAGAAGAACCAGAAGATGAATGAGAAGCAGAAGTAGGAGAAGGAGAAGGAGGAGAAGCAGAAGCAGAAGGAGAAGCAGAAGCAGAATGAGAAGCAGAATGAGAAACAGGAGGAGGACAAGAAGCAGAAGCAGGAGAAGCCGTAAGAGAAGAAGCAGAAACAGAAGCAGAAGTAGAAGCAGAAGCAGAAGGAGAAGCAGCAGAAGAAGTAGAACCAGAAATTCAGGCACGAGAAGCAGAAGAAGCAGTAGCAGAAGGAGAAGCAAAAAGAGAAGCAGAAGGAGAAGTAGAAAAAGCAGCAGAAGAAGCAGAAAAACAAGCAGAAGAAGCAGAAGCAGAAAGAGAAGTCGAAGCAGAAGAAGCAGAAGAAGAAGCAGTAGAAGCATAAGAAGCAGAAGCAGGAGAAGCAGAACCAGAAGAAAAAGAAGAAGAATAAGAAGCAGAAGCAGAGGGAGAAACAGAAGAAGGAGAAGGAGCAGCAGAAGGTGAAGCAGAAGGAGATGCAGAAGCAGAAAGAGAAGCAGAAATAGAAGGAGAAGAAGAAGGAGAAGTTGGAGAATCAGAAGGAGCAGAAGCAGAAAGAGAAGCAGAAGAAGGAGAAGGAGAAGCAGAAGGAGAAGGACAAGCAGGAGATG
>NW_012315344.1:0-2068 GCF_000151885.1 Dipodomys ordii
TTCTCCTTCTGCTTCTCATTCTGCTTCTGCGTCTTCTGTTTCTTCTGCTTCTCCTGCTTCTCTTGCTGCTTCTCCTTCTGCGTCTCTTTCTGCTTCTGCTTATCCTTTCGCTTCTCCTACTCCTAATCTTCCTCTTTCACCTTCTCCATCTTCTTCTTCTGCTTCTCCTGCTGTTTCTGCTTCTGCTTATTCTACTATTTCTGTTTCTTCTGCTTCTGCTTCAGATTGTGCTTCTTCTGTTTCTCCTTCTGCTTCAGATTCTGCTTCTGCTTCTTCGTCTTCTCATGTTTCTTCTGCTTCTGCTTCTCCTGCTTCTTCTGCTTTTCCTGCTTCTCTTTCTGCTTCTCCTTCTGCTTCTGCTCCTTCTATTTCTTCTGTTTCTTTTGCTTCTGCTTCTCACGCTCTGCTTCTTCTGCTTCTCCTGCTTCTCATTCTGCTTCAGGTTCTCCTTCTGCTTCTTCACATTCTTATGCTTCTGCTTCTCCTGCTTCTGCTTATTCTGCTTTCCCTCCTTCTCTTCCTGCTTCTCCTTCTGTTTCTGCTTCTCCTTCTGCTTCTGCTTCTTGTCCTTCTTGTGTTTCTTCTGCTTCTGCTTCTCAAGTTTCTGCATCTCCTTCTTGTCCTTCTGCTGCTCTTTCTGCTTCTCCTGCTGCTTTTCCTTCTCCTGCTCCTTCTTCTGCTTCTCTTTCTGCTTCTCCTTCTGTTTCTCCTACTCCTTCTCCTTCTCGTTCTTCTGCTTTTCCTTCTGCTTCTGCATCTTCTGCTTCTTCTGCTACTGCCTCTGCTTCTTCTGTTTCTTCTGCTTCCCCTTCTGCTTCTCCTACTGATTTTGCTTCTCTTTTCTGCTTCTGCTTCTCCTTCTGCTTCTCCAGATTCTGCTTCTTCTGCTTCTCCTGCTTCTCCTTCTGCTACAGGTTCTGCTTCTGCTTCTTCTGCTTCTTCTGCTTCTGCTTCTCCTGCTGCTGCTTCTTCTGCTTCTCCTGCTTCTCTTTCTGCTTTTCCTTCTGTTTATGCGTCTCCTTCAGCATCAGCTTCTTCTCCTTCCTATGTTTCTTCTGCTTCTGCATCTCCTGCTTCTGCTTCTCCTGCTTCTCGTTGTGCTTCTCTTTTTGCTTCTCCTTCTCCTTCTTCTGCTTCTCCTTCTGCTTCTGCTTCTCCTTCTGCTTCTGCTTCTGCTCAATTTCTCCTTCTGCTTCTCATTCTGCTTCTGCGTCTTCTGTTTCTTCTGCTTCTCCTGCTTCTGCTTCTCCTGCTTCTCCTACTTCTCGTGCTGCTTCTCCTTCTGCCTCTCTTTCTGCTTCTACTTACCCTTTTGCTTCTCCTACTCTTAATCCTTCTCTTTCGCCTTCTCCTTCTCCTTCTTCTGCTTCTCCTGCTTCTCCTTCTGCATCTTCTTCTGCTTCTGCTTCTCCTTCTGCTGCTTCTTCTGCTTCTGCTTCTCCTTCTTCTGCTTCTCCCTCTGATTCTGCTTCTTATGCTTATTCTTTTTCTTCTGCTTCTGCTTCTCCTGCTTCTGCTTCTTCTGCTTCTATTGCTTCTCCTTCTCCTTCTCCTTCTCCTTCTCCTTCTCCTTCTCCTTCTCCTTCTCCTTCTTCTTCTTCTTCTTCTTCTTCTTCTTCTTCTTCTTCTTCTTCTTCTCCTTCTTCTTCTTCTTCTTCTTCTTCTTCTTCTTCTTCTTCTTCTTCTTCTTCTTCTTCTTCTTCTTCTTCTTCTTCTTCTTCTTCTTCTTCTTCTTCTTCTTCTTCTTCTTCTTGGCTTTCTGCTGCTTCTGCTTTTCCTGCTTCTTCTTCTTCTACTGCTTCTCTTTCTGCTTCTCATTCTGCTTCTGCTTCTCCTTCTGCTTCTCCTATTGCTTCTGTGGCTCTTCCTTCTCCTTCTCCTACTTCTTCTTCTCCTTCTGCTTCTGCTTCTTCTGCTTCTCCTGCTTCTCCTTCTGCATCTTCTTCTGCTTCTGCTTCTCCTTCTGATGCTTCTTCTGCTTCTGTTTCTCCTTCTGCTTCTCCTTCTGCTTCTTCTCCTTCTCCTTCTGCTTCTCCTTCTGTTTCTCCTTCTCCTTCTTGTCTTCTGC
>NW_012315345.1:0-2068 GCF_000151885.1 Dipodomys ordii
ATTCTTCTACTTCTCCTTCTCTTTCTTCTGTTTCTCCTTCTGCTTCTTCTTCTCCTTCTGCTTCAATTTCTCCTTCTGCTTCTCATTCTGCTTCTGCGTCTTCTGTTTCTTCTGCTTCTCCTGCTTCTGCTTCTCCTGCTTCTCCTACTTCTCGTGCTGCTTCTCTTTCTGCGTCTCTTTCTGCTTCTGCTTATCCTTTTGCTTCTCCTACTCCTAATATTTTTCTTTCGCCTTCTCCTTCTTCTTCTTCTGCTTCTCCTGCTGCTTCTGCTTCTGCTTATTCTACTATTTCTGTTTCTTCTGCTTCAGATTGTGCTTCTTCTGTTTCTGCTTCTGCTTCAGATTCTGCTTCTGATTCTTCGGCTTCTCCTGCGTCTTCTGCTTCTGCTTCTCCTGCGTCTTCTGCTTCTCTTTCTGCTTCTGCTTATCCTTATGTTTCTCCTACTCCTAATCCTTCTCCTTCTCCTTCTCCTTCTTCTTCTTCTGCTTCTACTGCTTCTTCTTCTTCTGCTTCTTCTGTTTTTCTGTTTCTTCTTCTTCTGCTTCAGCTTCTGCTTCTTCTGCTTCTCCTTCTGCATCTCCTTCTGCTTGTGCTTGTGCTTATGATTCTTCTTCTGCCTCTGCTTCTCCTTCTCCTTCTTTTGATTCTCTGTTTCTTCTACTTCTCCTTCTGTTTCTCCTTCTGCTTTTGCTTCTCTTTCTCCTTCTGCTTCTCCTTCTGCTTCTCCAGATTCTGCTTCTTCTCCTTCTCATGCTACTCCGTCTGCTTCAGGTTCTGCTTCTGCTTCTTCGGCTTCTTCTGCTTCTGCTTCTCCTGCTGCTGCTGCTTCTGCTTCTCCTGCTTCTCCTTCTGCTTTTCCTTCTGCTTCTTCTCCTTCTTCTGTTTCTTCTGCTTCTGCTTCTCCTGCTGCTGCTTCTCCTGCTTTTCGTTATGCTTCTCTTTCTGCTTCTCCCTTTCCTTCTCCTTCTTCTTCTGCTTCTCCTTCTGCTTCAATTTCTCCTTCTGCTTCTCATTCTGCTTCTGCCTCTTCTGTTTTTTCTGCTTCTCCTGCTTCTGCGTCTTCTGCTTCTCCTGCTTCTAGTGCTGCTTCTCCTTCTGCTTCTCTTTCTGCTTCTGCTTATCCTTCTGCTTCTCCTACTAGTAATCCTTCTCTTTTGCCTTCTCCTTCTTCTTCTTCTGCTTCTCCTGCTGCTTCTGCTTCTGTTTATTCTACTATTTCTGTTTCTTCTGCTTCTGCTTCAGATTGTGCTTCTTCTGTTTCTCCTTCTGCTTCAGATTCTGCTTCTGCTTCTTCGGCTTCTTCTGTTTCTTCTGCTTCTGCTTCTCCTGCTTCTTCTGCTTCTGTTGCTTCTCTTTCTGCTTCTCCTTCTTCTTCTGCTTCTTCTTCTGCTTCTGCTTCTCCTTCTGCTTCTGCTTCTGCTCTTATCCTTCTTCTGTTTCTTTTGCTTCTGTTTCTTCTGCTTCTTCTTCTTCTGTTTCTTCTGATTCTAATTCTGCTTCTCCTTCTTCTCCTTCTCTTTCTGCTTCTACTTCTACTTCTTCTGCTTCTCCTGCTTCTGCTTCTTCTGCTTCTCCTGCTTCTCTATCAGCTTCTCCTTCTGCTTCTCCTTCTGCTCCTTCTGCTTCTCCTGCTTCTACTTCTCCTTTTGCTCCTATTCTCCTTTTGCATCTTCTTCTTCTTCTTCTTCTTCTTCTTCTTCTTCTTCTTCTTCTTCTTCTTCTTCTTCTTCTTCTTCTTCTTCTTCTTCTTCTTCTTCTTCTTCTTTATCTTCTGTTTCTGCTTCTCCTGCTTCTGCAATTGAGCTTCTCCTGCTTCTCTTTCTTCTTCTCATTCTTCGCTTCTCTTTCTGCTTCTCCTATTGCATATGCTGCCCTTCCTTCTCCTTCTCCTTCTCCTACTTCTGCTTCTCCATCTGCTTCTGCTTCTTCTGCTTCTCCAGCTTCTCGTTCAGCATCATATTCTGCTTCTGCTTCTCCTGCTGCAGCTTCTCCAGATTCTGCATATGAGCTTTTCCTGCTTCTCTTTATTGATCACAATCTTCTGCTTCTCCTTCTGCTTCTTCCTAT
>NW_012315346.1:0-2068 GCF_000151885.1 Dipodomys ordii
TGCTTCTCATACTTTTCCTTAAGCATCTCAGTCCCATTCTCCTTCTCCTTCAATTTCTCATTCATGTGCTTCTCATTCAAAAATAAGCATAAACTTCTCCTGCTTCTACATCTTCTGTTTCTCCTTCTGCTTCTCTTTCTGCTTCTAATTCTGCTTCTGCTCCTCCTACTACTAATCCTTCTCTTTCTCCTTCATCATAATCTGCTTCTCATTCTACTTCTGCTTCTTCTGCTTGTTCTATTTCTTCTACTTCTGCTTTTCCAGCTTCTCCTGCTTCTGCTTCTCCTTCTGCTTCAGGTTTTCCTTCTACTTCTTCGGCTTCTTCTGATTCTTCTGCTTCTGCTCCTCCTGCTACTACTTCTTCTGCTTCTCTTTCTGCTTCTCCTTCTGTTTATGCTTCTCCTTCTGCTCCTTCTACTTCTTCTGTTTCTTCTTCTTCTTCTTCTTCTTCTTCTTCTTCTTCTTCTTCTTCTTCTTCTTCTTCTTCTTCTTCTTCTTCTTCTTCTTCTTCTTCTTCTTCTTCTTCTTCTTCTTCTTCTTCTTCTTCTTCTTCTTGTCCCGCTTCTGCTTCTTCTGCTTCTCCTGCTTGTCCTTCTGCTTCTGCTTCTCCTTTTCCTTCTTCTGCTTCTCTTTCTGCTTCTGCTTCTGCTTCTTCTGATTCTCTAATTTTTCCTGCTCCTTCTCCTTCTGTTTATGCTTCTCTTTCTGCATCTGCATCTCCTTCTGCTTCAACTTCTGCTGCTCCTTCTCCTTCTTCTGTTTCTCCCTCTGCTTCTGCTTGTGCTTCTTATGCTTCTTCTTGTTCTTCTGCTTCTGCTTCTTATGCTTCTACTGCTTCTTCTTCTGCTTCTGCTTCTTCTGCTTCTTCTGCTTCTAGTTCTCTTTGTGCTTCTGCTTCTCCTGCTTGTTTTTCTGCTTCTTCTGCTGCTTCTCCTTCTGCTGCTTCTTCTACTTCTCCTTCTGCTTCTCCTTCTGCTTCTGCTTCTACTTCTACTTCTGTTTCTACTTCTTCTGCTTCTTCTCTTTCGGCTTCTCCTGCTTCTGCATCTTGTGCTTCTCCTGCTTCTCTTTCTGCTTCTCATTCCGCTTCTGCTTGTCCTTCTGCTTCTACTTCTCCTCCTTCTCCTTCTCCTATTTCTGCTTCTCCTTCAGCTTCTGCTTCTTCTGCTTCTCCTTCTGCATCTCCTTCTGCTTGTGCTTGTGCTTATGCTTCGTCTTCTGCCTCTGCTTCTCCTTCTCCTTCTTTTGCTTCTCCTTTTGCTTCTGCTTCTTCTGCTTTTCCTGCTTCTCCTTCTGCTTCTGCTTCTCCTGCTTCTCCTTCTGCATCTTCTTCTGCTTCTGCTTCTCCTTCTCCTTCTTCTGCTTCTCCTTCTGATTCTCCTTCTGCTTCTTCTTCTTCTGCTTTACCTGCTTCTCTTTCTGCTTCTCCTTTTGCTTCTCTTTCTGTTTCTCCTTCTCCTCGTTCTTCTGCTTTTCCTTCTGCTTCTCCTTCTGCTTCTGCTACAACTGCTACTGCTTCTACTTCTTCTGAATCTTCTGCTTCCCCTTCTGCTTTTGATTCTCTTTCTGCTTCTGCTTCTCCTTCTGCTTCTCATTCTGCTTCTCCAGATTCTGCTTCTACTGCTTCTCCTGCTTCTTCTTCTGCTTCAGGTTCTACTTCTTCTTCTTCGGATTCTTATGCTTCTGCTTCTCCTGTTTCTGCTTCTCCTGCTTCTCCTTCTGCTGCTCTTTCTGCTTCTCCTGTTGCTTTTCCTTCTCCTGCTCCTTCTTCTGCTTCTCTTTCTGCTTCTTCTTCTGTTTCTCCTTCTCCTTCTCCTTCTCGTTCTTCTGCTTTTCCTTCTGCTTCTGCATCTTCTGCTGCTTCTGCTACTGCCTCTGCTTCTTCTGTTTCTTCTACTTCTCCTTCTGCTTCTCCTTCTGCTTTAGCTTCTCTATCTGCTTCTGCTTCTCCTTCTGCTTCTCCAGATTCAGCTTCTTCTCCTTCTCCTGCTTCTCCTTCTGCTTCAGGTTCCGCTTCTGCTTCTTCGGCTTCTTCTGCTTCTGCTTCTCCTGCTGCTGCTTCTTCTGC
>NW_012315347.1:0-2068 GCF_000151885.1 Dipodomys ordii
GCTTCTCTGCTCCTCCTTATGCATATCATATGCTCTCATATGCTCTCATATGATCTCTCTCTCTCTCTCTCTCTCTCTCTCTCTCTCTCTCTCTCTCTCTCTCTCTTCTCTTCTCTCTTCTCTTCATCTGCATCTGCTTCTCCTGCTCTCATCTCATCATCATCATCATCATCATCATCATCGTCATCATCTTCATCATCATCTTCATCTTCTTCTTCTTCTTCTTCTTCTTCTTCTTCTCTTTCTTCTGCTTCTGCTTTTCCTGCTTCTTCTGCTTCTACTGCTTCTCTTTCTGCTTCTCATTCTGCTTCTGCTTCTCTTTCTGCTTCTCCTATTGCTTCTGCTGCTCTTCTTTCTCCTTCTCCTGCTTCTACTTCTTCTTCTGCTTCTGCTTCTTCTGCTTCTCCTGCTTCTCCTTCTGCATCTCCTTCTGCTTGTGCTTGTCCTTATGTTTCTTCTTCTGCTTCTGCTTCTCCTTCTGCTTCTTCTGCTTCTCCTTCTGATTCTCTTTCTGCTTCTCCTTCTGTTTTTCCTTCTCCTTCTCGTTCTTCTGCTTTTCCTTCTGCTTCTCCTACTGCTGCAACTGCTACTTCTTCTGTTCTTCTGTTTCTTCTGCTTCTCCTTCTTCTTTTGATTCTCTTTCCGCTTCTGCTTCTCATTCTGCTTCTCCAGATACTGCTTCTTCTGCATCTCCTTCGCTTCAGGTTCTGCTTCTGCTTCTGCTTCTTGTCCTTTTCCTGTTTCTTCTGCTTCTGCTTCTCCTGTTTCTGCATCTCCTGCTTCTCCTTCTGCTGCTCTTTCTGCTTCTCCTGCTGCTTTTCCTTCTGTTGCTCTTTCTTCTGCTTCTCTTTCTTCTTCTCCTTCTGTTTCTCCTTCTCCTTCTCGTTCTTCTGCTTTTCCTTCTGCTTCTCCTTCTGCTTCTGCATCTTCTGCTTCTTCTGCTACTGCCTCTGCTTCTTCTGTTTCTTCTGCTTCTCCTTCTGCTTTTTATTCTCTTTCTGCTTCTGCTTCTCCTTCTGCTTCTCCAGGTTCTGCTTCTTCTGCTTCTCCTGCTTCTCCTTCTGCTTCAGGTTCTGCGTCTGCTTCTTCGGCTTCTTCTGCTTCTGCTTCTCCTGCTGCTGCTTCTTCTGCTTCTCCTGCTTCTCTTTCTGCTTTTCCTTCTCTTTCTGCTTCTCCTTCTGCTTCTGCTTCTTCTCCTTCTTCTGTTTCTTCTGCTTCTGCTTCTCCTGCTTCTGCTTCTCCTGCTTCTCGTTCTGCTTCTCTTTCTGCTTCTCTTTCTGCTTCTCCTTCTCCTTCTTCTGCTTCTCCTTCTGCTTCTGCTTCTCCTTCAGCTTCTGCTTCAATTTCTCCTTCTGCTTCTCATTCTGCTTCTGCGTCTTCTGTTTCTTCTGCTTCTCCTGCTTCTGCTTCTCCTGCTTCTCCTACTTCTCGTGCTGCTTCTCCTTCTGCTTCTCTTTCTGCTTCTGTTTATCCTTTTGCTTCTCCTACTCCTAATCCTTTTCTCTCGCCTTCTCCGTCTTCTTCTTCTGCTTCTCCTGCTGCTTCTGCTTCTGATTATTCTACTATTTCTGTTTCTTCTGCTTCTGCTTCAGATTGTGCTTCTTCTGTTTCTCCTTCTGCTTCAGATTCTGCTTCTGCTTCTTCGGCTTCTCCTGTTTCTTCTGTTTCTGCTTCTCCTGCTTCTTCTACTTATCATGCTTCTCTTTCTGCTTCTCCTTCTGCTTCTGCTTCTCCTTCTGCTTCTGCTTCTGCTCTTCTCCTTCTTCTGTTTCTTTTGCTTCTGTTTCTTCTGCTTGTTCTTCTTCTGCTTCTTCAGATTCTACTTCTGCTTCTCCTTCTTCTCCTCTTTCTGCTTCTACTTCTGCTTCTTCTGATTCTCCTGCTTCTCCTTCTTGTTCTCCTTTTTTTCTGCTTCTCTTTCTGCTGCTCCTTCTCCTTCTCCTTCTTCTGCTTCGCCCACTGCTTCTGCGTCTGCTTCATTTGCTTATTCTTTATCTTCTGCTTCTCCTGCTTCTGCTTCTCCTGCTTCTGCTTCTCCTGCTTCTCCTTCTCCTGCTTCTCCTTCTAC
>NW_012315348.1:0-2068 GCF_000151885.1 Dipodomys ordii
TTCTTCTGTTTCTTCTGCTTCTCCTTCTGATTTTGATTCTCTTTCTGCTTCTCCTTCTCCTTCTGCTTCTCCTTCTGCTTCTCCAGATTCTGCTTCTTCTGCTTCTCCTGCTTCTCCTTCTGCCTGAGGTTCTCCTTTTGCTAATTCGGGTTCTTATGCTTCTGCTTCTCCTGCTTCTGCTTCTTCTGCTTCCCCTCCTTCTCTTTCTGCTTCTCCTTCTGTTTCTGCTTCTCCTTCTGCTTCTGCTTCTTGTCCTTCTCCTGTTTGTTCTGCTTATGCTTCTCCTGTTTCTGCATCTCCTCCTCCTCCTTCTGCTGCTCTTTCTACTTCTCCTTCTGCTTTTCCTTCTCCTGCTCCTTCTACTGCTTCTCTTTCTGCTTCTCCTTCTGTTTCTCCTTCTCCCTCACCTTCTCGTTCTTCTGCTTTTCCTTCTGCTTCTCCTTCTGCTTCTGCATCTTCTGCTTCTTCTGCTACTGCCTCTGCTTCTTCTGTTTCTTCTGCTTCTCCTTCTGCTTCTCCTTATGCTTTTGCTTCTCTTTCTGCTTCTGCTTCTCCTTCTGCTTCTCCAGATTCTGCTTCTTCTGCTTCTCCTTCTGCTTCAGGTTCTGCTTCTGCTTCTTCGGCTTCTTCTGCTTCTGCTTCTCCTGCTGCTGCTTCTTCTGCTTCTCTTCCTGCTTTTCCTTCTCTTTCTGCTTCTCCTTCTTCTGCTTCTCCTTCTGCTTCTGCTTCTCCTTCTGCTTCAATTTCTCCTTCTGCTTCTCCTTCTGTTTCTCCTTCTCGTTCTTCTGCTATTCCTTCTGCTTCTCTTTCTGGTTCTGCATCTTCAGCTTCTTCTGCTACTGATTCTCCTTCTTCTGTTTCTTCTGTTTCTGCTTCTCCTGCTTCTGCTTCTCCTGCTTCTCGTTCTGCTTCTCTTTCTGCTTCTACTTCTCCTTCTCCTTCTTCTGCTTCTCCTTCTGCTTCAATTTCTCCTTCTGCTTCTCATTCTGCTTCTGCGTCTTCTGTTTCTTCTGCTTCTCTTGCTTCTGCTTCTCCTGCTTCTCCTACTTCTCGTGCTGCTTTTCCTTCTGCGTCTTTTTCTGCTTCAGCTTATCCTTTTGCTTCTCCTACTCCTAATCATTCTCTTTCGCCTTCCCCTTCTTGTTCTTCTGCTTGTCCTGGTGCTTCTGCTTCTGCTTATTCTACTATTTCTGTTTCTTCTGCTTCTGCTTCAGATTGTGCTTCTTCTGTTTCTCCTTCTGCTTCAGATTCTGCTTCTGCTTCTTCGGCTTCTCCTGTTTCTTCTGCTTCTGCTTCTCCTGCTTCTTCTGCTTCTCCTGCTTCTCTTTCTGCTTCTCCTGCTTCTGCTTCTCCTTCTGCTTCTGCTTCTGCTCTTCTCCTTCTTCTGTTTCTTTTGCTTCTGTTTCTTCTGCTTCTTCTGTTTCTTCTGATTCTACTTCTGCTTCTCCTTCTCTTTCTGCTTCTTCTGATTCTCCTCCTTCTCCTTCTTGTTCTCCTTCTGTTTCTGCTTCTCTTTCTGCTTCTGCTTCTCCTTCTGCTGCTCCTTCTCCTTCTCCTTCTTCTGCTTCTCCCACTGCTTCTGCTTCTGCTTCTTTTGCTTATTCTTTTTCTTCTGCTTCTGTTTCACCTGCTTCTGCTTCTTCTGCTTCTACTGCTTCTCCTTATACTTCTCCTTATGCTTCTCCTTATGCTTCTCCTTATGTTTCTTCTTCTTCTTCGTCTTCTTCTCTTTCTTCTGCTTCTGCTTTTCCTGCTTCTTCTGCTTCTACTGCTTCTCTTTCTGCTTCTCATTCTGCTTCTGCTTCTCTTTCTGCTTCTCCTATTGCTTCAGCGGCTCTTCCTTCTCCTTCTCCTTCTTCTACTTCTCCTTCTGCTTCTTCTGCTTCTCTTGCTTCTCCTTCTGCATCTTCATCTGCATCAGATTCACTTTCTGCTGTTTCTTCTGCATCTGTTTCTACTTCTGCTTCTCCTTCTGCTACTACTGATTCTCCTTATGATACTCCTTCTGCTTCTCCTTCTGTTTCTCCTTCTCCATCACGTACTTCTGTTATCCTTCTGCTTCTCCATA
>NW_012315349.1:0-2068 GCF_000151885.1 Dipodomys ordii
GACACAGCGGGGGACACAGAGAGGACACATTGGGACACAGCGGGGGACACAGTGAGGACACAGCGGGACACAGCCGGGGAAAAAGTGGGACACAGCGGGGACACAGCAGTGGACACAGCAGGACACAGCGGGGGACACAGCCGGACACAGCAGGGGAAACAGTGGGGGCCACAACGGGACACATCTTGAGACACAGCGAGGACCCAGCGGGACACAGGGGGACACAGCAGTAGACACAGCGGGAACCAGTGGGGGACACAGCGGGACACAGCGGGGACTCACCAGGGGACACAGCGGGGGACAAACTGGGACACCACGGGACACAGTGGGACACAGCGGGACACAGCGGGGACACTGCAGGGACATAGCGGGACACAGCGGGGTACACAGCGGGACACAGCAGTGGACACAGCGGGGACACAGCGGGACACAGCGGGGGACACAGCGAGGACACAGCGGGTCACAGCGGGACACAGCATGGGACAAAGCAGGAGACAGCGGGGGACACAGCGAGGACAGAGCTGGACACAGCAGGGTACACAGCGGGACACAGCGGGAGACACAGAAGGGTACACAGCGGGACACAGCGAGAAACACAGCAAGGTCACAGCGGGGGCCAAAGCAAGACAACACGGGACACAGTGTGACACAGTAGGACACAGCGGGGACACTGCAGGGGCCCAGCGGGACAAAGCAGGCGACACAGCGGGACACAGTGGGAACACAGCGGGGGACACAGCGGGGGACAGCAGGGGACAGAGAGGGGACAAAGCGGGACACAGCGGGGACACTGCTGGACACAGCGGGGTACACAGCGGGACACAGAGGGCACAGAGAGGGGACAAAGCGGGACACAGCGGGACACAGCGGGTCACAGCGGCGGACACAGCGGGACACAGCGGGACACAGCGGGGGACACAGCGGAACACAGCGTGGGACATATCGAGGACACAGCGGGACACAGCGGGACACAGCAGAGACACAGCAGGGACACAGCGGGACACAGAAGGGGACACAGCGAAGACACAGCGGGACACAGAGGGACACAGCGGGGGACAGAGTGAGGACACAGTGGGGGACAAAGTGGGGGAAACAGCTGGACACAGCGGGGAACACAGTGAGGACACATCGGGACCCAGCGGGACACAGCGTCTATACAGCGGAGACATAGCGTTACACAGCATGGTACAAAGCTGTGGACACAACGGGACACAGTGGGGGCACAGCGGGACACAGAGAGACCTAGTGGGACAAAGCGGGACACAGCGGGACACAGCGGGGACAGAGCGGGACACAGTCGGACACAGCGGGACACAGCGGGGGACACAGCGGGAGACAAAGAGGGACACCACGGCACACAGCGGGACACAGCAGGAAACAGCAGTTACACTGCGGGGACACAGTGGGACACAGCGGGGGACACAGCGGGACACAGAGGGGGACAGAGCGGGACACAGTGGGGGACACAGCCGGACACAGCAGGGGAAACAGTGGGGGACACAGCGGGACACAGCGGGACACAGCGAGGACACAGCGGGACAGAGCGGGACACTGCAGGGCACAGCGGGGGACACAGCGGGACACAGCGGGGGACACAACGAGGACACAACGAAACACAGAGTGGGACACAGTGAGGACACAGCGGGACACAGCGGGACACAGCCGGGTCCCAGCAGTGGACACAGCGGGACACAGCGGGGGACACAGCGGGACACAGCGGGGGACACATGGAGGACTCAGCGGGACAAAGCGGGGACACAGCGGCGACTCACCGGTGGACACAGCGGGGGACAAAGCGGGACACCACAGAACACAGTGGGAAACAGCGGGACACAGCGGGAAAACTGCGGGGACACAGGGGGACAAAGCGTGGGACACATAGGGACACAGCTGGGGACACAGTGGGGGACACAGCGGGACACAGTGGGGAACACAGCGAGGACCCAGCGGGACCCAGCGGTACACAGCGTCGATACAGCGGGGACACAGCGTTACACAGCGTGGTACACAGCGGGGACACAGCGGGGACACAGCGGGACCCAGCAGGACACAGCGGGACACAGCAGGT
>NW_012315350.1:0-2068 GCF_000151885.1 Dipodomys ordii
TCCTGCTTCTCCTTCTGCTTCAGTTTCTCCTTCTGCTTCTTCGGATTCTCATGCTTCTGCTTCTCCTGCTTCTGCTTCTTCTGCTTCCCCTCCTTCTCTTTCTGCTTCTCATTCTGTTTCTGCTTCTCCTTCTGCTTCTTTTCCTTCTCCTGATTCTTCTACTTCTGCTTCTCCTGTTTCTGTATCTCCTGCTTCTCCTTCTGCTTCTCTTTCTGCTTCTCCTGCTGCTTTTCCTTCTCCTGCTCCTTCTTCTGCTTCTCTTTCTGCTTCTCATTCTGTTTCTCCTTCTCCTTCTCGTTCTTCTGCTTTTCCTTGTGCTTCTCCTTCTGCTTCTGCATCTTCTGCTTCTGCTACTGCCTCTGCTTCTTCTGTTTCTTCTGCTTCTCCTTCTTCTGCTTCTCCTTCTGCTTTTGCTTCTCCTGCTTCTGCTTCAATTTCTCCTTCTGCTTCTCATTCTGCTTCTCCGTCTTCTGTTTCTTCTGCTTCTCCTGCTTCTGCTTCTCCTGCTTCTCCTACTTCTCGTGCTGCTTCTCCTTCTGCGTCTCTTTCTGTTTCTGCTTATCCTTTTGCTTCTCCTACTCCTAATCCTTCTCTCTCTCCTTCTCCGTCTTCTTCTTCTCCTTCTCCTGCTGCTTCTGCTTCTGCTTATTCTACTATTTCTGTTTCTTCTGCTTCTGCTTCTTCTGTTTCTCCTTCTGCTTCAGATTCTGCTTCTGCTTCTTCCGTTTCTGCTTCTTCCGCTTCTCTTGTTTCTTCTGCTTTCTGCTTCTCCTGCTTCTCTTTCTGCTTCTCCTTCTGCTTCTCAATCTGCTTCTGCTTCTGCTTCTGGTCTTCTCATTCTGTTTCTTTAGCTTCTATTTCTTCTTCTTCTTCTTCTTCTGTTTCTTCAGATTCTACTTCTGATTCTCCTTCTCTTTCTGCTTCTTCTGATTCTCCTGCTTCTCCTTCTGTTTCTGCTTCTCTTTCTGCTTCTGCTTCTCCTTCTGCTGCTCCTACTCCTAATCCTTCTCTTTCTCTTTCTTCTTCTTCTGCTTCTCGTTCTGCTTCTGCTTCTTCTGCTTGTTCTGTTTCTTCTGCTTCTGCTTTTCTAGCTTCTGCTGCTTCTGCTTGTCCTTCTGCTTCAGGTTCTCCTTCTGCTTCTTGGGCTTCTTCTCTTTCTTCTGCTTCTGCTTCTCCTGCTACTGCTTCTTCTGCTTCTTCTGCTTCTCTTTCTGTTTCTCCTTCTGCTTCTCCTTCTGCTCCTTCTCTTTCTTCTGTTTCTTCTTCTTCTGCTTCTCCTGCTTCTGCTTCTTCTGCTTCTCCTGCTTGCCCTTCTCCTTCTGCTTCTCCTTCTCCTTCTTCTCCTTCTCTTTTGCTTCTTCTTCTTCTAATTCTCCAACTTCTCCTTCTTCTTCTCCTTCTGTTTCTGCTTCTCTTTCTGCTTCTGCATCTCCTTCTGCTTCACCTTCTGGTGCTCTTTCTCCTTCTTCAATTTCTCCATCTGCTTCTGCATCTTATGCTTCTTTATTTCTTCTATTTCTGCTTCTCCTACTTCTGCTTCTTATGCTTCTACTGCTTCTTCTTCTGCTTCTGCTTCTTCTGCTTCTACTTCTCTTTGTGCTTCTGCTTCTCCTGCTTGTTTTTCTGCTTCTTCTGCTGCTTCTCCTTCTGCTGCTTCTTCTCCTTCTCCTTCTCCTTCTCTTTTTGCTTCGCCTTCTGCTTCTGCTTCTTCTGTTTCTCCTGCCTGAATTTCTTTTTTTTTTTTTTTGTCGGTCGTGGGACTTGAACTCTGGGCCTGGGCGCTGTCCTTCAGCTATTCAGCTAAGGCGAGCGCTCTACCACTTGAGCTACAGCGCCACTTCCGGTTTTCCAGTGGTTTATTGGAGATAGGAGTCTCACGCTCTCTCCTGCCCGGGCTGGCTTTGAACCGCGATCCTCAGATCTCAGCCTCCTGAGTAGCTAGGATTACAGGCATGAGCCACCAGTGCCCGGCTCCTGCCTGAATTTCTAATTCTACTTCTTCTGCTGCTTCTCCTTCTGCTTCTGCTTCTACATCTGATTCTGATTCTGCTTCTTCTGCTTCTTCTCT
>NW_012315351.1:0-2068 GCF_000151885.1 Dipodomys ordii
GCAGAAGGAGAATCAGCAGAAAAGTAGAACCAGAAATTCATGACACGAGAAACAGAAGAAGCAGAAGGAGAAGCAAAAAGAGAAGCAGAAGGAGAAGTAGAAAAAGCAGCAGAAGCACAAAAACAAGCAGGAGAAGCAGAAGCAGAAAGAGAAGAAGAAGCAGAAGAAGCAGAAGAAGAAGCAGTAGAAGCATAAGAAGCAGAAGCAGGAGAAGCAGAACCAGAAGAAAAAGAAGAAGCATAAGAAGCAGAAGCAGAGGGAGAAACAGAAGAAGGAGAAGGAGCAGCAGAAGGTGAAGCAGAAGGAGATGCAGAAGCAGAAAGAGAAGCAGAAATAGAAGAAGAAGAAGAAGGAGAAGTTGGAGAATCAGAAGAAGCAGAAGCAGAAAGAGAAGCAGAAGAAGGAGAAGGAGAAGCAGAAGGAGAAGGACAAGCAGGAGAAGCAGAAGAAGCAGAAGCGGGAGAAGCAGAAGAAGAAGAAGAAACAGGAGAAGGAGAAGGAGCAGAAGGAGAAGCAGAACCAGAAGGAGAAGCAGAAAGAGAAGCAGAAGAAGCAGTAGCAGGTGAAGCAGAAGCAGAAGAAACAGAAGAAGCCGAAGAATCAGAAGGAGAACATGAAGCAGAAGGAGAAGCAGAAGCAGCAGAAGCTGGAAAAGCAGAAGCAGAAGAAACCGAACAAGCAGAAGAAGCAGAAGCAGAACGAGAAGCAGAAGAAGAAGGAGAAAGAGAAGGATTAGGAGTAGGAGGAGCAGAAGCAGAATAAGAAGAAGAAAGAGAAGCAGAAGAAGAAGCAGAAGGAGAAACAGAAGAAGCAGGAGAAGCAGAAGCAGAAGCAGAATGAGAAGCACAAGAAGGAGAAATTGAAGGAGAAGGAGAAGGAGACGGAGAAGCAGAAGGAGAAGTAGGAGAAGCAGAAGAAGAAGAAGCAGGAGAAGCAGAAACAGAAGAAACAGAAGGAGAAGAGCAGAAGCAGAAGGAGAAGCAGAAGGAGAAGCAGAAGAAGCAGAAGCTGAAGCAGAAGAAGAAGAAACAGAAAAAGCAGAAGAAGCAGAAGAAGAAGCAGCAGGAGAAGCAGAAGAAGAAGAAGGAGAAGGAGAAAGAGAAGGATTAGTAGTAGGAGAAACAGAAGGATAAGCAGAAGCAGAAAGAGAAGGAGAATGAGAAGGAGAAGCAGGAGAAGCAGAAGAAGCAGAAGCAGGAGAAGCAGAAGCAGAAGAAACATAGGAAGGAGAAGAAGCAGAAGGAGAAGCAGAAACAGAAGGAAAAGCAGAAAGAGAATCTGGAGAAGCAGAAGAAGCAGCAGCAGGAGAAGCAGAAGCAGAAGAAGCAGAAGCAGAACCTGAAGCAGAAGGAGAAGCAGGAGAAGCAGAAGAAGCAGAATCTGGAGAAGCAGAAGGAGTAGCAGAAGCAGAAAGAGAAGCAAAAGCAGAAGGAGAAGCAGAAGGGGAAGCAGAAGATACAGAAGAAGCAGAGGCAGTAGCTGAAGAAGCAGAAGATTCAGAAGCAGAAGGAAAAGCAGAAGACCGAGAAGGAGAAGGAGTAGGAGAAACAGAAGGAGAAGCAGAAAGAGAAGCAGAAGAAGGAGCAGGAGAAGGAAAACAGCAGGAGAAGCAGAAAGAGCAGCAGAAGGAGAAGCAGGAGATGCAGAAACTTGAGAAGCAGAAGAAACACAAGAAGAACAAGAAGCAGAATCAGAAGGAGAAGTAGAAACAGAAGGAGAAGCAGGAAGAGAAGGAGGGAAAGCAGAAGAAGCAGAAGCAAAAGGAGAAGCAAAAGAAGGAGAAGGAGAAGCAGAAGCATAAGGACAAGCACAAGCAGAAGGAGATGCAGAAAGAGAAGCAGGAGAAGCAGAAGAATCAGAAGCTGAAGGAGAAGTAGAAGTAGGAGAAGGAGAAGGAGGAGAAGCAGAAGGAGAAGCAGAAGCAGAATGAGAAGCAGGAAGAGAAGCAGGAGAAGCACAAGAAGCAGAAGCAGGAGAAGCCGAAAGAGAAGAAGCAGAAGAAGCAGAAACATTAGCAGAAGGAGAAGCAGAAGCAGAAGGAGAAGCAGCAGAATGAAGTAGAACCAGA
>NW_012315352.1:0-2068 GCF_000151885.1 Dipodomys ordii
CAGCTGGGGACACAGAGTGGTACACAGAGGGACACAGCGGGAAACACATTTTTTAGGTCACAGCGGGGGACCAAGCGGGACAACACGGGACACAGTGTAACACAGCGAGACACAGCGGGACACAGCGGGGGACAAAGCGGGGGACAACAGGGGACAGGGGACACAGCGGGACACAGCGGGGACACAGCTGGACACAGCGGGGTACACAGAAGGACACAGCGTGCACACAGTGGGGACACAGCGAGGACACATTGGGACACAGCGGGGACACAGCGGAACTCAGCGGGAGACACAGCAATACACAGCGGGACACAGTGGGACACACCGGGGAGACAGCAGGGACACAGTGGGGGACACAGCGGGACACAGCGGGTCACAGCAGGGGACACAGCGGGACACAGCGGGGGACACAGAGTGGTACACAGCGGGACACAGGGGGAAAACAGCGCGGACACAGCGGGACACAGCGGGACACAGTATGACTCAACGGGGGACACAACGGGACAGAGCGGGGACACAGTGGGGACTCAGCGGGGGACACAGCGGGACACAGCGGGGGACACAGTGGGACACAGCGGGGGACACTGTGGGACACAGTGTGGGACAGAGCGTGGGACACAACGAGACACAGCGGGGACAAAGTTGGACACAGCGGGGTACACAGAGGGACACTGCAGGGACACAGCGGGGAAACAGCGTGACACAAAAGGACACAGCGGGACACAGCGGGGGACACAGCGAGGACACAGCGGCACACAGTGGGGGACACAGCAAGGACAGAGCGGGACACAGCGGTGGACACAGCGGGACATATCGGGGGCCACAGCGGGGGACACAGCGGGACACAGCGGGACACAGCGGGGGACACAGGAAGGACACAGCGGTACACAGCGGGGGACAGAGCGAGGACACATTGGGACTCAGCGGTGACAAAACAGTAGACACAGCGGGACACAGTGGCGGACATAGCGGGACACAGTGGGGGACACAGGGAGGACACAGCGGGACCCAGCAGGACCCAGCGTCGATACAGCGGGGACACAGTGGGACACAGTGAGGTACACAGCTGGGGACACAACGGGACACAGCAGGGAACATAGGGAGGACATAGCGGGACCCAGCAGGACCCAGCGTCGTTACAGCGGAGACACAGCGGGACACAGCGGGGTGCACAGCTGGGGACACAACGGGACACTGCGGGGGACACAGCGAGGACAAAGCGGGACAGAGTGGTACACAGCGGGGACACTGCGGGAACATAGTGGGACACAGCGGGGTAGCGGGACAAGGCGGGACAGTGTGGGACAGAGCGTGGGACACAGCGAGACACAGCGGGGACAAAACTGGACACAGCGGGTTACACAGAGGGACACAGCAGGGACACAGCGGGGAAACAGCGTGACACAAAAGGACACAGCGGGACACAGCGGGGGACACAGCGAGGACACAGCGGCACACAGTGGGGGAAACAGCAAGGACAGAGCGGGACACATTGGGGGACACAGCAGGACATAGCAGGGGACAAAGCGGGGGACACAGCGGGACACAGCGGTACACAGCGGGGACACTGCGGGAACATAGTGGGACACAGCAAGGACACAGCGGGACACAGCGGCAACACAGAGGGGACTCAGCGGGACAAAGCGGGGGAAACAGCGGGACACAGCGGGACACAGCGGGGGACACAGCGGGGGACAGCGGAGACAGAGAGGGGACAAAACGAGACACAGCGGTGACACAGCTGGACACAACAGAGTACACAGCGGGACACAGCGGGCACACAGAGGGGACACAGCGGGACAGAGCGGGACACAGCAGGGAACGAGCGGGACATAGCGGGACAAAGCGGAACACAGCAGGGGACCCAGCGGGACACAGCGGGGGACCCAGCGAGGACACAGCAGGACACAGCGGAGGACACAGCTGGGGACACAGCGGGACACAGCGGGGAACACAGCGAGGACACAGCGGGACCCAGCAGGACACAGCATCGATACACCGGGGACACAGTGTTACACAGCGTGGTACCCAGCTGTGGACACAACGGGACAGAATGGGGGCACAGTGA
>NW_012315353.1:0-2068 GCF_000151885.1 Dipodomys ordii
CGGGGACAACGTGGGACACCACAGAACAAATTGTGACACAGTGGGACAGCGGGGACACTGCGGGGACACAGCGACACAAAGCAGGGGACACAGCAGGGACACAGCTGGAACACAGCGGGATACAGAGGGGGACACAGAGGGTTACACAGCGGGACACAGCGGGGAACACAGCAAGGACACAGCGGGACCCAGCAGGACACAGCGTCGATACAGCGGGGACACAGCGGGACACAGCGGGGTACAAAGCTGGGGACACAAAGGGTCACAGTTGGGGAAACAGCGGGACACAGCGGGACACAGTGGGACACAGTGGGGACAAAGCATGAGACACAGCGGGGGACAGAGCGGGAGACAGCGGGGGATACAGCGAGGACACAGCAGTAAACAGCGGGGACACAGCGGGATCTCAGCGGGGAACACAGCAGGGGACAAAACGGGACACCACGGAACACAGTGGGACAAAGCGGGGGACACAGCAGGACACAGCGTGGGACACAGCGGGACACAGTGGGACACAGCGGGGGACTCAGGGGGGACAAAGCGGGACACAGCAGGGACACAGCGGGACTCAGTGGGGGACACACCAGTATACAGCAGGACACAGCGGGGACACAGTAGGGACACAGCGGGGGACACAGCAGGACACAGCGAGACACTGCCGGGGACACAGCGGGACACAGAGGGGGACACAGAGGGGTACACAGCGGGACACAGTGGGGAACACAGCGAAGACACAGCGGGACCCAGCGGGACACAGCGTCGATACAGCGGGGACACAGCGGGGACACAGCGGGACACAGCGGGGGACACAGCTAGGACAAAGCGGGACACAGCGGGACGCAGCGTGGGACAAAGCAGGAGACAGCGGGGGACACAGGGTGGACACAACGGACACAGCGGGGACACAGAGGGGACTCAGTGGGGGACAAAGCGGGACACCACGGAACACAGTGTGACACAGTGGGACACAGCGGGGACACTGCGGTGACACAGCGAGACAAAGCAGGGGACACAGCGGGACACAGCGGGACACAGCAAGGGACACAGTAGGGGACAGCAGGAGACAGAGAGGGGACACAGCAGGACACAGCGGGGACACAGCAGGGGACACAGCGGGACACAGCGGGGGACACAGCAGGGGACACATTGGGACACAGGGGAACATAGTAGGGACAAAGTGGGACATAGCTGGGGACACAGCGGGGGTCACAACGGGGACACAGTGGGAACACAGCGGGACACAGCGGGACACAGCAGGAACACAGAGGGGACACAGCGGGACACAGCAGGGACACAGCGGAACACAGCAGGGACAATGCGGGACATAGCGGGGGACACAGCGCGACACAGAGGGACACAGGGGGAACAGAGCGGGAGACAGCGGGGGATACAGCGAGGACAGAGCAGAAAACAGCGGGGACACACAGCGGGACTCAGCGGGGGACACAGCGGGGGACAAAGAGGGACACCATGGAACACAGCGGGACACAGCGGGAAACAGCGGTGACCCTGCGGGGACACAGCGGGACACAGTGGGGGACAGAGCGGAACACAGTGGGGGACAGAGCGTGGGACACAGCGAGACACAGCGGGGACAAAGCTGTACACAGCGGGGTATACAGCGGGACACAGCAGGGACACAGCGGGGACACAGCGGGACACAGCGGGACACAGCGGGGGCACAGCGGGGGACACAGCCGGACAGAGAGGGGATATAGCAGGACACAGCGGGGACACAGCGGTGGACACAGAGGGGACACAGAGGGGGACACAGCGGGACACAACGGGGGACACAGCGTGACACAGCGGGGACACAGCGGGACACAGGGGAACACAGCAGGAACAAAGCGGGACATAGCTGGGGACACAGCGGGGGACATAACGGGGACACAGTGGGAACATAGCGGGACACAGCGGGACACAGCAGGAACACAGAGGGGACACAGCGGGACACGGCAGGGATACAGCGGGACACAGGGGAACACAGCAGGGGCAAAGCGGGACATAGCGGGGGACACAGCGGGATACAGAGGGACATAGCGGGAACAGAGCGGAGACAACAGGTGAT
>NW_012315354.1:0-2068 GCF_000151885.1 Dipodomys ordii
GACAAAGCGGGGCACAGCGGAAGACACAGCAGAAGGACACAGGGGACACAGCGGGGGAAACATCGGGAGACACAGCGCGACACAGCAGGAGACACATTGGGGACACAGCGAGGGACACTGCCGGGGACACAGCGGGACACAGCGGGGGACACAGCGGGGACACAGCGGGGGAAACAGCGGGACACAGCGGGGGGACACAGCAGGGGGACACAAAGGGACACATCGGGGGACACAGCGAGGACACTGCGGAACACAGCGTGGGACACAGCGAGGACAGAGCAGGATACAGCGGGACACAGCGGGGACACAGCAGGGACACAGCGGGGGACACAGCGGGACACAACAGGGACCACAGCGAGGACACAGCGGGGGACAAAGCGGGACACCACCTGACACACTGTGACACAGCGGGACACAGCGGGGACACTGCAGGGACACAGCGGGACAAAGCGGGGGACACAGCGGGACACAGCGGGACACAGCGGGTTACACAGCTGGGGACCGCAGGGGACAGAGAGTGGTCACAGCGGGACACAGCGGGGACTCAGCTGGACCCAGCGGGGTACACAGCAGGACACAGCGGGCACAGAGTGGGGACACAGCGGGACACAGCAGGGACAGAGTGGGACAGAGCGGGACACAGCGAGGACAAATTGGGACACACCGGGGACACAGCAGGGACACAGCGGGGGACACAGCGGGACACAGCGGGGAATACAGCGAGGATACAGCGGGACCCAGCAGGACACAGCGTCGATACAGCAGGGACACAGCGGGAAAAAGCGGGTTACACACCTGGGGACACAAAGGGACAATTCGGGGGACTCAGCGAGGACACAGCGCAACACAGCGTGGGACACAACGAGGACACAGCAGGACACAGAGAGTCACAGCAGGGACACAGCGGGACACAGCGGGACACAGCGGGGGACACAGCGGGACACAGCGGGGAACACAGCGCAGACACAGCGGGACACAGCGGGGGACAAAGTGAGGACATAGCTAGACACAGGGGGGGAAACAGCGGGACACAACAGGGACACAGGAGTGGAAACAGCAGGAAACAGCAGGACACAGCGGGGGACACAGTGGGACACAGCGGGGGACACAGCGAGGACACAGCGGGGACGTAGGGGGACACTGCGGGACACAGTGGAACACAGCGGGGACACAGAGGGACATAGCAGTTACACAGCGAGGACACACCAGAGACACAGCGGGACACAGCGGGGACACAGCGGGGACACAGCGAGACACAGCGGGACCCAGCGGGGACACAGCGGGGACACAGCGGGACACAGCGGGGGACACAGAGGCGGACACAGCAGAACACTGCTGGACACAGTGCGACACAGCGGGACACAGCGGGGACACAGCGAGGACACAGTGGGACACAGCGGGGAACACAGCGGGGGACACAGCGGGCCACAGCGGGCCACAGCGGGGAACACAGCGGGGGACACAGCGGGTCACAGCGGGGGACACAGCGGGACAGAGTGGGACACAGGAGGACACAGCGGGGACACAGCTGGGACACAGCAGAGGACACAGTGGGACACAGCGGGGACACAGAGGGACTCAGCGGTTACACAGCGAGGACACACCAGGGACACAGCGGGACACAGCGGACCCACAGCGGGGACACAGAGAGGACACAGCGGGACACAGCGGGGGATACAGCGGGGGACAGCGGTGACACACCGGCGGACATCGGGGACACAGCGGGACACAGCGGGACACAGCGGGGGACACAGCGATACACAGTGGGGGACACAGCGGGGAACACAGCGGGACACAGCGGGACACAGCGGGGACACAGAGGGACACAGCGGGGGACACAGGCCGACAAAGCAGGACACAGCGGGACACAGCGGGAAACAGCAGGACACAGCGGGGGACACACCGGGACACAGCATGTGTCACAGCAAGAACACAGCGGGACACAGGAGGACACAGCAGGGACACAGCGGGGACACAGAGGGGGACACAGTGGGACACAGCGGGGGACACAGCGAGGACACAGCGGGGGACACAGAGGCGGACACAGCAGAACACTGCTGGACACAGT
>NW_012315355.1:0-2068 GCF_000151885.1 Dipodomys ordii
GTGGGGGGGGGGGGGGGGGGGGGGGGTGTTGGGGGATCTTGTTTTTTTTTTTTTTCTTACTTTTGTGTTGCTTTATCTAGAATGGGATGGTAAAAGAGAAGCAGAAGCAGAAGGAGAAGCAGAAGAAACAGAAGAAGCAGAAGCAGAAGCAGTAGCAGAAGAAGCTGAAGATGCAGAAGCAGATAGAGAAGCAGAAGGAATAGCAGAATAACGACAAGGAGAAACAGAAGGAGAAGAAGAATGAGAAGCAGAAGGAGAAGCAGGAAAAACAGAAGAAGCAGAAACAGACGGAGAAGCAGAAGAAGGAGAAGCAGAAGCAGAAGAAGAAGCAGAAGGAAAAGCACAAGCAGAAGGAGTAGCAGGAGAAGCAGAAGAAGCAGAAGCAGAAGGAGAAGAAGAAGGAGAAGAAGCAGAATCAGAAGAAGCAGAAGGAGAAGTAGAAAGAGAAGCCGACGAAGAGAAGCAGAACGAGAAGCAGGAGAAGCAGAAGAAGCAGAGCGGGAGAAGCAGAAGAAGAAGAAATAGAAGGAGCAGAAGCAGGAGGAGCAGAAGCAGAAGGAGAAGCAGAAAGAGAAGCAGGAAAAGCGGAAGAAGCAGAAGCAGGAGAAGCAGAAGCAGAAGAAACAGGAGAAGGACAAGAAGCAGAAGCAGAAGCAGAAGGAGAAGCAGAAAGAGAAGCACTAGAAGCAGAAGACGCAGGAAAAGCAGAAGCAGCAGAAAGAGAAGAAGAAGAAGAAGAAGAAGAAGAAGAAGAAGAAGAAGAAGAAGAAGAAGAAGAAGGAGAAGGAGAAGGAGAAGGAGAAGGAGAAGGAGAAGGAGAAGGAGAAGGAGAGGAGAAGGAGAAGGAGAAGGAGAAGCAGTAGAAGCAGAAGAAGCAGAAGCAGGAGAAGCAGGAGAAGCAGAAGCAGAAGAAAAAGAATAAGCATAAGAAGCAGAATCAGAGGGAGAAGCAGAAGAAGGAGAAGCAGAAGCAGAAGAAGCAGCAGAAGGAGAAGCAGAAGCAGAAGAAGATGCAGAAGGAGAACCACGAGAAGCAGAAGAAAGAGAAGGAGAAGGCGAAAAAGAAGGATTAGGAGTAGGAGAAGCAAAAGGATAAGCATAAGCAGAAAGAGACGCAGAAGGAGAAGCAGCAAGAGAAGTAGGAGAAGCAGGAGAAGCAGAAGCAGGAGAAGCAGAAGAAACAGAAGACACAGAAGCAGAATGAGAAGCAGAAGGAGAAATTGAAGCAGAAGCAGAAGGAGAAGCAGAAGCAGAAGGAGAAGCAGAAGAAGGAGAAGCAGAAAGAGAAGCAGAAAGAGAAGCAGCACGAGAAGTAGGAGAAGCAGGAGAAGGAGAAGCAGGAGAAGCAGAAGAAACAGAAGACGCAGAAGCAGAATGAGAAGCAGAAGGAGAAATTGAAGCAGAAGCAGAAGCAAAAGGAGAAGCAGAACCAGAAGGAGAAGCAGAAGAAGGAGAAGGAGAAGTAGAAAGAGAACCAGAACGAGAAGCAGGAGAAGCAGAAGCAGGAGAAGCAGAAGCAGAAGAAGAAGCAGACGAAAAGCACAAGCAGAAGGAGATGCAGAAGGAGAAGCAGAAGAAGCAGAAGCAGAAGGAGAGAAGAAGAAGAAGAAGCAGAATCAGAAGAAGCACAAGCAGAAGTAGAAAGAAAAGCCGACGAAGAGAAGCAGAACGAGAAGCAGGAGAAGCAGAAGAAGCAGAAGCGGTAGAAGCAGAAGAAGAAGAAACAGAAGAAGGAGAAGGAGCAGAAGCAGAAGGAGAAGGAAAAGCAGAAGGAGAAGCAGAAAGAGAAGCAGGAAAAGCAGAAGAAGCAGAAGCAGGAGAAGCAGAAGAAACAGGAGAAGGACAAGAAGCAGAAGCAGCAGGAGAAGCAGAAACAGAAGGAGAAGCAGAAAGAGGAGGGGAAGCAGAAGAAGCAGAAGCAGGAGAAGCAGAAGCATAAGAATCCGAAAAAGCAGAAGCAAAACCTGAAGCAAAAGCGGAAGCAGGAGAAGCAGAAGAAGCAGAATCTGGAGAAGCTGAATGAGAAGCTGAAGGAGAAGCAGAAGCTGAAAGAGAATCAAAAGAGAAG
>NW_012315356.1:0-2068 GCF_000151885.1 Dipodomys ordii
GCTTCTTCTCTTTCGGCTTCTCCTGCTTCTGCTTCTTGTGCTTCTCCTGCTTCTCTTTCTGCTTCTCATTCCGCTTCTGCTTCTCCTTCTGCTTCTGCTTCTCCTCCTTCTCCTTCTCCTACTTCTGCTTCTCCTTCATCTTCTGCTTCTTCTGCTTCTCCTGCTTCTCCTTCTGCATCTCCTTCTGCTTGTGCTTGTCCTTATGCTTCTTCTTCTGCCTCTGCTTCTCCTTCTCCTTCTTTTGCTTCTCCTTTTGCTTCTGCTTCTTCTGCTTTTCCTGCTTCTCCGTCTGATTCTGCTTCTTTTGCCCTTCCTGATTCTCCTTCTGCTTCTCCTTCTTCTTCTCCTTCTGTTTCTCCTTCTCCTTCTCGTTCTTCTGCTATTCCTTCTGCTTCTCTTTCTGCTTCTGCATCTTCAGCTTCTTCTGCTACTGCTTCTGCTTCTCCTTCTGCTTTTGCTTCTCTTTCTGCTTCTGCTTCTCCTTCTGGTTCTCCTTCTTCTTCTCCAGATTCTGCTTCTTCTGCTTCTCCTTACGCTTCAGGTTCTGCTTCTGCTTCTTCGGCTTCTTCTGCTTCTATTTCTGCTTCTCCTTCTGTTTCTGCTTCTCTTTCTGCTTCTTCTCCTTCTTCTATTTCTTCTGCTTATGCTTCTCCTGTTTCTCCTGCTTCTCCTTCTGTTTCTCTTTATTCTTATCCTTCTGCTACTCCTTCTCCTTCTCCTTCTTTTGCTTTCTCCTTCTGCTTCTGCTTCTGCTTCTCCTTCTGCATCTTCTTCTGTTTTAATTTTCTCCTTCTTCTGCTTTTCATTCTGCTTCTGCTTCTCCTGCTTCTGCTTCTTCTGCTTCTCCTGCTTCTCCTTCTCCTTCTCTTTCTGCTTCTGCTTATCCGTCTGATTCTCCTACTCCTAATCCTTCTCTTTCTCCTTCTCCTTCTTCTATTCCTGCTTGTACTTCTTCTGCTTCTTCTTCTTTTTCTGCTTTATCAGTTTCTTCTGCTTCAGCTTCTGCTTCTTCTGCTTCTCCTTCTGCTTCTGTTTCTCCTTCTGCTTCTGCTCTTCTCCTTCTTCTGTTTCATCTGCTTCTGCTTCTCCTGCTTCTCCTTCTTCTGCTTCTCCTACTTCTCCTTCTGCTTCTCCGTCTCATTCTCCTTCTCCTTCAATTTCTCCTTTTTGTGCGTCTCATTCTGCTTCTGCTTCTCCTGCTTCTGCTTCTTCTGTTTCTCCTTCTGCTTCTCCTTCTGCTTCTCTTTCTGCTTCTAATTCTGCTTCTGCTCCTCCTACTCCTAATCCTTCTCTTTCTCCTTCATATTCTTCTGCTTCTCGTTCTGCTTCTGCTTCTTCTGCAAGTTCTGTATCTTCTGCTTCTGCTTTTCCAGCTTCTGATGCTTCTGCTTCTCCTTCTGCTTCAGGTTCTCATTCTGCTTCTTCAGCTTCTTCTGTTTCTTCTGCATCTGCTTCTCCTGCAACTGCTTCTTCTGCTTCTGTTTCTATTTCTGCTTCTCCTTCTGCTTCTGCTTCTCCTTCTGCTCCTTCTCCTTCTTCTGTTTCTTCTTCTTCTTCTGCTTCTCCCGCTTCTGCTTCTTCTGCTTCTCCTGGTTGTCCTTCTGCTTCTGCTTCTCCTTCTCCCTCTTCTGCTTCTCTTTCTGCTTCTGCTTCTTCTGATTCTCCAACTTCTCCTTCTGTTTCTGCTTCTCTTTCTGCTTCTGCATCTCCTTCTGCTGCTCCTTCTCCTTCTTCTGTTTCTCCCTCTGCTTCTATTTCTGCTTCTTATGCTTCTTCTTTTTCTTCTGCTTCTGCTTCTCCTGCTTCTGCTTCCTATGCTTCTACTGCTTCTTCTTCTGGTTCTGCTTCTTCTGCTTCTACTTCTCTTTCTGCTTCTGCTTCTCCTGCTTGTTTTTCTGCTTCTTCTGCTGCTTCTCCTTCTGCTGCTTCTTTTCCTACTCCTTGTGCTTCTCTTTTTGCTTCTCCTTCTGCTTCTGCTTCTGCTTCTTCTGTTTCTCCTGCCTGAATTTCTGGTTCTACTTCTTCTGCTGCTTCTCCTTCTGCTTCTGCTTCTCCTTCTGCTAATGTT
>NW_012315357.1:0-2068 GCF_000151885.1 Dipodomys ordii
AATCTCCAACTAATCACTCTCTCATCAATTCTGCTCTCATTCTACTTCTCCATCTCCATCAGCTTCACATCTGCTGCTCGTTCTACGTCTTCTATTTCTCCCTCTGCATCTGCATCAGCTTCTAATCATCATCTTGTTCATCTGCTTCTGCTTCTCCTGCTTCTGCTTCTTATGCTTCTACTGCTTCTTCTTGTGCTTCTACTTCTTCTGCTTCTACTTCTCTTTCTGCTTCTGCTTCTCCTGCTTGTTTTTCTGCTTCTTCTGCTGCTTCTCCTACTGCTGCTTCTTCTACTTCTCCTTCTGCTGCTTCTTCTACTTCTCCTTCTGCTTCTCTTTTTGCTTCTCTTTCTGCTTCTCCAGATTCTGCTTCTTCTGCTTTTCCTGTTTCTCCTTCTGCTTCAGGTTCTGCTTCTGCTTCTTCGGCTTCTTCTGCTTCTGCTTCTCCTGCTGCTGCTTCTTCTGCTTCTCTTTCTGCTTTTCCTTCTGTTTCTGCTTCTGCTTCTGCTTCTGCTTCTTCTCCTTCTGTTTCTTCTGCTTCTGCTTCTCCTGCTTCTGCTTCTCCTGCTTCTCGTTCTGCTTCTCTTTCTACTTCTCCTTCTCCTTCTTCTGCTTCTCCTTCTGCTTCTGCTTCTCCTGCTTCTGCTTCAATTTCTCCTTCTGCTTCTCATTCTGCTTCTGCGTCTTCTGTTTCTCCTGCTTCTCCTGCTTCTCCTACTTCTCGTGCTGCTTTTCCTTCTGCGTCTCTTTCTGCTTCTGCTTATCATTTTGCTTCTCCTACTCCTAATCCTTCTCTCTCGCCTTCTCCGTCTTCTTCTTCTGCTTCTCCTGCTGCTTGTGCTTCTGCTTATTCTACTATTACTGTTTCTTCTGCTTCTGCTTCAGATTGTGCTTCTTCTGTTTCTCCTTCTACTTCAGATTATGATTCTGCTTCTTCGGCTTCGCGTGTTTCTTCTGCTTCAGCTTCTCCTGCTTCTTCTGCTTCTCCTGCTTCTCCTTCTGCTTCTGCTTCTCCTTCTGCTTCTGCTAATGCTCTTCTCCTTCTTCTGTTTCTTTTGCTTCTTCTTCTTCTGTTTCTTCTGATGCTACTTCTGCTTCTCCTTCTTCTCCTTCTCTATCTGCTTCTACTTCTGCTTCTTCTGATTCTCCTGCTTCTCCTTCTTGTTCTCCTTTCTGTTTCTGCTTCTCATTCTGCTTCTACTTCTCCTTCTGCTGCTCCTTCTCCTTATCCTTCTGCTTCTCCCAGTGCTTTTGCTTCTGCTTCTTTTGCTAATTCTTTTTCTTCTGCTTCTGCTTCTCCTGCTTCTGCTTCTTCTGCTTCTACTGCTTCTCCTTATGCTTCTCCTTATGCTTCTCCTTATGCTTCTCCTTCTTCTTCTTCTTCTTCTTCTTCTTCTTCTTCTTCTTCTTCTTCTTCTTCTTCTTCTTCTTCTTCTTCTTTTTCTTCTTCTTCGTCTTCTTCTTCTCTTTCTTCTGCTTCTGCTTTTCCTGCTTCTTCTGCTTCTACTGCTTCTCTTTCTGCTTCTCATTCTGCTTCTTCTTCTCCTTCTGCTTCTCCTATTGATTCTGCTGCCCTTCCTTCTCCTTCTCCTTCTCCTACTTCTGCTTCTCCTTCTGCTTCTGCTTCTTCTGCTTCTCCTGCTTCTCCTTCTGCATCTTCTTCTGCTTCTGCTTCTTCTTCTGCTTCTTCTTCTGCTTCTGCTTCTCCTTCTTCTGCTTCTCCTCCTGATTCTCCTTCTGCTTCTCCTTCTGCTGCTCCTTCTCCTTCTTCTACTTCTCACTCTGCTTCTGCTTCTTATGCTTCTTCTTTTTCTTCTGGTTCTGCTTCTCCTGTTTCTGCTTCTTCTTCTTCTACTGCTTCTTCTTCTTCTTCTTCTTCTTCTGCTTCTACTTCTCTTTCTGCTTCTCCTTCTCCTGCTTGTTTTTCTGCTTCTTCTGCTGCTTCTCCTTTTGCTGGTTCTTCTACTTCTTCTTCTGCTTCTCTTTTTGCTTCTCCTTCTGCTTCTGCTTCTGCTTCTTCTGTTTCTCCTGCCTGAATTTCTGGTTCTACTTGTTCTGCTGCTTCTCCTTC
>NW_012315359.1:0-2068 GCF_000151885.1 Dipodomys ordii
TGGGGTATATCCCCTGTGTTTATTCTTGGTGTTCCCATCATGTTCCCCGGCGGTAATTCTCTGTGGACTCATCCCTGGTTCTCACTTTGTGTTACTTGTATTGGTCTCAGCGTGACTCAGCAGTGTATACAATGGGGGTCACAGGCGGTACATAAGCGGCGGACACAGTGATACACAGCGAGACATAGCGTGGGACACAGCGGGACACATGCTGTGATCACTGCGAGGGACAGAGCGGGACACAGCGGGACACAGCAGGAGACACAGCGGGACACATTGTGGGACAGCAGGGACACAGCGGGACACAGCAGGGGACACAACAGGGACACAGCGGGGACACATCGGGACACAGCGGGACACATCGGGAACACAGCAGGGACACATCAGGGACAGCGCGGAGACACAGCGGGACACAACGGGGACACAGCGGATACACAGCAGGACACAGCGGAGGACACAGTGGGACACAGCGGGACACAGCGAGGACACAGCGGGACACAGCGGGACACAGCGGGGACAGAGCGGGGACACAGCGGGGGACACAGCGTGACACAGTGGGGACACAGTTGGGACACAACAAGACACAGCGGGACACAGCGGGGACACAGCGGGGACACAGCAGGGACACAGCGGGGGACACAGCTAGAACACAGCATGACACAGCGGGACATAATGGGGACACAGCGGGGGACACAGCGAGGACACAGCGGGGACACAGTGGGACACAGCATGTGACAAAGCAGGGACACAGCGGGACACAGCAGGACATAGGAGGACACAGTGGGGACTCAGCGGGACACAGCGGGGACACAGAGGGACACAAAGGGTGACACAGCGGGGACACAGCGGGACACAGCGGGGACACAGCGAGGGACACAGCGGGACACAGTGGGGACACAGTGGGGGACACATCGGGGAACACAGTGGGACAGAGCGGTGACACAGCGGGGACACAGCAGGGGACACAGCGTGGGACAGAGAGGGGCACAGGGGGACACAGCGGGACACAGCAGGGGACACAGCGGGGATACAGCGGGGGACACACCTGGACACAGCAGGACACAGCAGGGACTCAGCGGGACACAGCAGGTACACTGCGGTGACACAGCGGGACACAGCGTGGACACAGTGGGACACAGCGTGGGACACAGCGGGACACAGCGGGGGGACAAAGAGGGGCCACCGCTTTCACATAGCGGGACACAGCGAGGACACAGCGGGGGACACAGCTGGACACAGCGGGACACAGCAGGGACACAGAGGTGGATACAGCGGGGACACAGCGGGACACAGCGGGGGATACAGCGGGACACAGCGGGACACAGCGGGGACACAGCGGGGACACAATGAAAAACAGCGGGACACAGCGGGACACAGCTGAGGACACAGGGGGGACACAGCGGGGACACAGTGGGACAGAGCGGGGGATACAGCCGGGACAAAGCGGGACACAGCAGGACATAGGGGGACACAATGGGTACACAGCGGGACACAGGGAGAACACACCGAGGACACAGCGAAACACAGAGGGATACAGCGGGGACACAGCAGGGGACACAGTGGGATACAGCGGGGACACAGCAGGGGACACAGCGGGGGACACAGCAGGATACAGCGGGGACACAGCGGGGAACACAGAGAGGACCCAGCTGGACAAGGCGGGACACAGCATCGATACAGCGGGGACACAAGGAGACACAGCAGGGTACACAGCTGATGACACAACGGGACACAGTGGGGGACACAGCGGGGAACAGCAGGGAAAAAACGGGAGACACAGCGGGGAACAGAGCAGGACACAGCGGGGGACACAGAGAGGACACAGTGGGGATTCAGCGAGACTCAGCGGGGGACACAGCGGGAGACACAGCGGGACACCACGGGACACAGTAGGACACAGCGGGACACAGCGGGGACACTGCGGGGACACAGCGGGACACAGTGGGGGACAAAGCCAGACACAGCAGGACACAGCGGGGACACAGCTGGGGACAAAAAGAGGACACATTGGGGACACAGCGGGACACAGCTGGGACAGAGTGGGACTAAGCGGGATAAAGCGAGTGAT
>NW_012315360.1:0-2068 GCF_000151885.1 Dipodomys ordii
ACGCTGTGTCCCGCTTTGTCTCGCTGTGTCCCGCTGTGTCCTCTCTGTGTCCCCCGCTATGTTCCGCTGTGTCCTCGCTGTGTCCCCTGCTGTGTCCCGCTGTGTCCCCATTGTGTCCCCCGCTGTGTCCGCTGCTGTGTCCTGCTGTGTCCCCGGCTGTGTCCCCCGCTGTCTGCCGCTTTGTCCCCGCTGTGTCCCTAGCTGTGTAGCGCTGTGTCCCGCTGTGTACCCCGCTGTGTCCCACTATGTTCCCGCAGTGTCCCCGCTGTGTCCCGCTGTGTCCCTCTGTGTCCTCGCTGTGTCCCCCGCAGTGTCCCGTTGTGTACCCAGCTGTACACCCCGCTGTGTCCCGCTGAGTCCCCGCTGTAACGATGCTGGGTCCCGCTGGGTCCCGCTATGTCTTCCCTGTGTTCCCCGCTGTGTCCCGCTGTGTCCCCTGCTGTGTCCCGCTGTGTCCCCAGCTGTGTACCCCGCTGTGTCCCGCTGTGTTCCTGCTGTATGGACGCTGTGTCCCGCTTGATCCCGTTGTGTCCTCGCTGTGTTCCCCGCTTTATCCTGGTGTGTACCCCTCTGCGTCCCTCGCTGTGTCCCGCTGTGTCCCGATGTGTACTGCTGTGTCCCCCGCTGCGTCCCGCTGTGTCCCTGCTGTGTCCCAATGTGTCCTCGCTGTGTCCCCCACTGTGTCCCGCTGTGTCCCCCCTGTGTCCCCCACTGTGTCCCTCTGTGTCCCGCTGTGTCCCCCGCTGTGTTCCCCGCTGTGTACCGCTGTGTGCCCCGCAGTGTCAACACTGTGTACCGCTGTGTCCTCGCTGTGTCCCCCGCTGTCTCCCGCTCTGTACCCCGCTGTGTCTCAAGCTTTGTCCCTGCTGCATCCCACTGTGTCCCGCTGTGTCCCGCTGTGCCCCCACTGTGTCCCGTTGTGTTCACTGCTGTGTACCACGCTGTGTAACGCTGTGTCCCCGCTGTATCGACGCTGTGTCGCCCTGGGTCCCGCTGTGTCCTCGCTGAGTTCCCCGCTGTGTCCCGCTGTGTCCGCCACTGTGTACCGCTGTGTCTACGGCTGTGTCCCCGCTGTGTCCCGCTGTGTCCTCGCTGTGTCCTCGCTGTGTCCCACGCTGTGTTCCGCTGTGTGTTCGCTTTTTTCCCCGCTGTGTCCTGCTGTGTCCCTGCCATATCGACGCTGGGTTTACCTGGGTCCCTTTGTGTCCTCCCTGTGTCCCCCGCTGTGTCCCGCTGTGTCCCCCGCTGTGTCTCTGCTGTGTCCCCGCTGTGTCCCGGTGTGTCCCGCTGTGTACTGCTGTGCCCCGCTGAGTCCCGCTGTGTCCCCGCTGTGTCCCAATGTGTCCTCGCTATGTCCCCCGCTGTGTCCCGCTGTGTCCTCCCTGTGTCCCCCGCTGTGTCCCGCTGTGTCCCCTGCTGTGTCTCTGCTGTGTCCCCGCTGTGTTCCGGTGTGTCCCGCTGTGTACTGCTGTGCCCCGCTGAGTCCCGCTGTGTCCAGCTGTGTCCCGCTTTGTCCCCGCTGTGTCCCGCTGTGTCCCGCTGTGTCCCCGCTGTGTGCCTGCTTTGTCCCGCTGTGTCTCCCGCTTTTTCCCGCTGTGTCCCACTGTGTCCCCGCTGTGTCCCGCTGTGTCCCCGCTGTGTGCCCGCTCTGTCCCGCTGTGTATCCCGCTGTGTCCAGTTGTGTCACCGCTGTGTCTCGCTGTGGCCACTCTCTGTCTCCGCTGTCCCCCGCTGGGTCCCCCGCTGTGGCCCGCTGTGTCCCGCTGTGTTCCCCGCTTTGTCCTGCTGTGTCCCGCAGTGTCCCCGCTGTGTCCCGCTGTGTAAAACTGTGTCCGTTGGTGTCCCACTTTGTCCCACGCTGTGTCCCCCGGTGAGTCCTCTCTGTGTCTCCGCTGTGTCCCCCTGTGTCCTCGCTGTGTCCCCCGCTGTCTCCCGCTTTGTCCCTCGCTGTGTTCCGCTGTGTCCACTGTGTCCCCGCTGTGTCCCCAGCTGCGTCCCGCTGTGTCCCGCTGTGTCCCGGTTGGGTCCCTTCTGTTACCACCCCTGTCCTCCTGCTGGGTCCCGCTGT
>NW_012315361.1:0-2067 GCF_000151885.1 Dipodomys ordii
GCATCTCCTTAAGCATGAACATTAAATCTGCTTCATCATATGAAAAAGAATATCCTGCAACTGCTTATCCTGCTTATCGTTCTGCTTATCAATCTACATCTCAAATGCTTATCCATCTCCTTCTTAAGCTTCTCCTTCTGGTTCTGCTTCTCCTTTTGCTTCAGCTTCTAATTCAATTTCTCCTTCTGCTTCTCATTCTGCTTCTGCGTCTTCTGTTTCATCAGCTTCTCCTGCTTCTGCTTCTCCTGCTTCTCCTACTTCTCGTGAAGCTTCTCATTCTACTTCTCTTTATGCTTCTCCTTCATCAGCTTCACCTTCTACTTCTGCTTCTCCTTCTGCTTCTGCTTCTGCTTCAATTTCTCCTTCTGCATCTGCGTCTTCTGATTCTTCTGCTTCTCCTGCTTCTGCTTCTCCTGCTTCTCCTACTTCTCGTGCTGCTCCTCCTTCTGCGTCTCTTTCTGCTTATGCTTATCCTTTTGCTTCTCCTACTCCTAATCCTTCTCTTTCGCCTTCTCCTTCTCCTTCTTCTGCTTCTCCTCCTTCTCCTTCTGCATCTTCTTCTGCTTCTGCTTCTCCATCAGCTGCTTCTTCTGCTTCTGCTTCTCCTTCTTCTGCTTCTCCCTCTGATTCTGCTTCTTATGCTTATTCTTTTTAATCTGCTTCTGCTTCTCCAGCATCAGCTTCATCAGCTTCTACTGCTTCTCCTTCTCATTCTTCTTCTCCTTCTCCTTCTCCATTTCCTTCTTCTTCTTCTTCTTCTTCTTCTTCTTCTTCTTCTTCTTCTTCTTCTTCTTCTTCTTCTTCTTCTTCTTCTTCTTCTTCTTCTTCTTCTTCTTCTTCTTCTCTTTCTGCTGCTTCTGCTTTTCCTGCGTCTTCTGCTTCTAGTGCTTCTCTTTCTGCTTCTCCTTCTCCTTCTGCTTCTGCTTCTTGTCCTTCTCCTGTTTCTTCTGCTTCTGCTTCTCCTGCTTCTGCTTCTTCTGCTTTTCCTGCTTCTCTTTCTGCTTCTCCTTCTGCTTCTTCTCCTCCTTCTGCTTCTGCTCCTTCTATTTCTTCTGTTTCTTCTTCTTCTGCTTCTCCCGCTCTGCTTCTTCTGCTTCTCCTGCTTCTCGTTCTGCTTCTCTTCGTCTGCTTCTCTTTCTACTTCTCCTTCTGCTTCTTCTGATTCTGCTTCTTCTCCTTCTTCTTCTCCTTCTGCTTCTGCTTCTTCTGCTTCTCCTGCTACTCCTTCTGCATCTCCTTCTGCTTGTGCTTTTCCTTCTGCTTCTTCTTCTGCTTCTCCTTCTTCTGCTTCTCCGTCTGTTTCTGCTTCTTCTGTTTTTCCTACTTCTCCTTCTGCTTCTCATTCTTCTTCTCCTTCTGTTTCTCCTTGTCGTTATTCTGCTATTCCTTCTGCTTCTCTATCTGCTTCTGCATCTTCAGCTTCTTCTGCTACTGCTTCTGCTTCTGCTTCTTCTGTTTCTTCTGCTTCTCTATCTGCTTCTCCTTCTGCTTTTGCTTCTCTTTCTGCTTCTGCTTCTCCTTCTGCTTCTCCTTCTTCTCCAGATTCTGCTTCTTCTGCTTCTCCTGCTTCTCCTTCTGCTTCAGGTTCTGCTTCTGCTTCTTCAGCTTCTATTTCTGCTTCTCCTTCTGTTTCTGCTTCTCTTTCTGCTTCTGCTTTTTATCCTTCTTCTATTTCTTTTGATTCTGCTTCTCCTGCTTCTGTTCTTCTGCTTCTCCTTCTGTTTCTCTTTATGCTTCTCCTTCTGCTTCTCCTTCTTCTGTTTCTACTTCTGCTTCTGCTTTTGCTTCTCCTTCTGCATCTTCTTCTGTTTCAATTTCTCCTTCTTCTGCTTTTCATTCTGCTTCTGCTTCTCCTGCTTCTGCTTCTTCTGCTTCTCCTGCTTCTCCTTCTCTTTCTGCTTCTGCTTATCCTTCTGTTTCTCCTACTCCTAATCCTTCTCTTTCTCCTACTCCTTCTTCTGCTTCTCCTGCTGCTTCTTTTTCTGCTTCTTCTGCTTTTTCTGTTTCTTCTTCTTCTGCTTACAGCTTCTGCTTCTTCTGCTTCTCCTTCTGCTTCTGTTCTCCTTC
>NW_012315362.1:0-2067 GCF_000151885.1 Dipodomys ordii
TCTTCTCCTTCTTCTGTTTCTTTTGCTTCTGTTTCTTCTTCTTCTTCTTCTTCTTCTGTTTCTTCTGATTCTACTTCTGCTTCTCCTTCTTCTACTTCTCTTTCTGTTTCTACTTCTGCTTCTTCTGCTTCTCCTGCTTCTCCTTTTGTTCTCCTTCTGTTTCTGCTTCTCTTTCTGCTTCTGCTTCTCCTTCTGCTGCTCCTTCTCCTTCTCCTTCTTCTGCTTCTCCCACTGCTTCTGCTTCTTTTGCTTATTATATTTCTTCTGCTTCTCCTGCATCTACTGCTTCTCCTTATGCTTTTCCTTATGCTTCTCCTTATGATTCTCCTTCTTCTCCTTCTCCTTCTCCTTCTCCTTCTTCTTCTTCTTCTTCTTCTTCTTCTTCTTCTTCTTCTTCTTCTTCTTCTTCTTCTTCTTCTTCTTCTTCTTCTTCTTCTTGTTCTTCTTCTTCTCTTTCTTCTGATTCTCCTGGTTTTTCTGTTCTACTGCTTCTCTTTTTGCTTCTCATTCTGCTTCTGCTTCTCCTTCTGCTTCTCCTATTGCTTCTGCTGCCCTTCCTTCTCCTTCTCTTTCTCCTACTTCTGTTTCTCCTTCTATTTCTGCTTCTTCTGCTTCTCCTACTTCTCCTTCTGCATCTTCATCTTCTTCTGCTTCTCCTTCTGCTGCTTCTCTGCTTCTGCTTCTCCTTCTTCTGCTTCTCCTTCTGATTCTCCTCCTCTTCTCCTTCTCCTTCTGCTCGTTCTCCTTCTTCTGCTTCTCCCTCTGATTCTGCTTCTTTTGCTTATTCTTTTTCTTCTGCTTCTGCTTCTCCTGCTTCTGCTTCTTCTGCTTCTACTGCTTCTCCTTATGCCTCTCCTTCTCCTCCTCCTCCTCCTCCTTGTTCTTCTTCTTCTTCTTTTTCTTCTTCTTTTTCTTCTTCTTCTTCTTCTTCTTCTTCTTCTTCTTCTTCTTCTTCTTCTTCTTCTTCTTCTTCTTCTTCTTCTTCTTCTTCTTCTCTTTATTCTGCTTCTTCTTTTCCTGCTTCTTCTGCTTCTCTTTCTGCTTCTCATTCTGCTTCTGCTTCTCTTTCTGCTTCTCCTATTTCTTCTGCGGCTCTTCCTTCTCCTACTTCTACTTCTCCTTCTGCTTCTTCTTCTTCTGCTTCTCCTGCTTCTCCTTCTGCATCTTCTTCTGCTTGTACTTCTCCTTCTGCTGTTTCTTCTGCTTCTGTTCTCCTTCTGCTTCTCCTTCTGCTTCTTCTGCTTCTGCTTCTCCCTCTGCTTCTTCTGCTTCTCCTTCTGATTCTCCTTCTGTTTCTCCTTCTCCTCGTTCTTCTGCTTTTCTTTCTGCTTCTCCTTCTGCTTCTGCTGCAACTGCTACTGCTTCTTCTGTTTCTTCTGCTTCTCCTTCTGCTTTTGATTCTCTTTCAGCTTCTGCTTCTCCTTCAGCTTCTCATTCAGCTTCTCCAGATTCTGCTTCTTCTGCTTCTCCTGCTTCCGCTTTTGCTTCAGGTTTTGCTTCTGCTTCTTCGGATTCTTATGCTTCTGCTTCTCCTGCTTCGGCTTCTTCTGCTTCCCCTCCTCTTTCTGCTTCTCCTTCTGTTTCTGTTTCTCCTTCTGCTTCTGCTTTTTGTCCTTCTCCTGTTTCTTCTGCTTCTGCTTCTTCTGCTTTTCCTGCTTCTCTTTCTGCTTCTCCTTCTGCTTTTCCTTCTCCTTCTGCTTCTGCTCCTTCTCCTTCTTCTGTTTCTTCTTCTTCTGCTTCTCCCCCATCTGCTTCTTCTGCTTCTTCTACTTCTCGTTCTGCTTCTCTTCGTCGGCTTCTCTTTCTACTTCTCCTTCTGCTTCTTCGGATTCTGCTTCTTTTACTTCTTCTCTCCTTCTGCTTCTGCTTCTTCTGCTTCTCCTGCTTCTCCTTCTGCATCTCCTTCTGCTTGTGCTTTTCGTCTGCTTCTTCTTCTGCTTCTGCTTCCCCTTCTCCTTCTTCTGCTTCTCCGTCTGATTCTGCTTCTTCTGCCTTTCCTGATTCTCCTTCTGCATCTCCTTCTTCTTCTCCTTCTGTTTCTCCTTCTCCTTCTCGTCTTCTGCTTGA
>NW_012315363.1:0-2067 GCF_000151885.1 Dipodomys ordii
TCTACTGCTTCTCATATGCCTCTCCTTCTCCTCCTCCTCATCATCCTCCTCCTCCTCCTCCTCATCCTCGTTCTTCTTCTTCTTCTTCTCCTTCTTCTTCTTCTTCTCCTTCTCCTTCTTCTTCTTCTTCTTCTTCTTCTTCTTCTTCTTCTTCTTCTTCTTCTTCTTCTTCTTCTTCTTCTTCTTCTTCTTCTTCTTCTTCTTCTTCTTCTTCTCTTTCTTCTGCTTCTTCTTTTCCTGCTTCTTCTGCTTCTACTGCTTCTCTTTCTGCTTCTCATTCTGCTTCTGCTTCTCCTATTTCTTCTGCAGCTCTTCCTTCTCCTACTTCTACTTCTCCTTCTGCTTCTGCTTCTTCTGCTTCTCCTGCTTCTCCATCTGCATCTTCTTCTGCTTCTGCTTCTCCTTCTGCTGCTTCTTCTGCTTCTGTTTCTCCTTCTGCTTCTCCTTCTGCTTCTTCTGCTTCTGCTTCTCCTTCTGCTTCTTCTGCTTCTCCTTCTGATTCTCCTTCTGCTTCTCCTTCTGTTTCTCCTTCTCCTTCTCGTTCTTCTGCTTTTCTTTCTGCTTCTCCTTCTGCTTCTGCTGCAACTGCTACTGCTTCTTCTGTTTCTTCTGCGTCTCCTTCTGCTTTTGATTCTCTTTCAGCTTCTGCTTCTCCTTCAGCTTCTCCTTCAGCTTCTCCAGATTCTGCTTCTTCTGCTTCTCCTGCTTCTGCTTTTGCTTCAGGTTCTGCTTCTGCTTCTTCGGATTCTTATGCTTCTGCTTCTCCTGCTTCTGCTTCTTCTGCTTCCCCTCCTCTTTCTGCTTCTCCTTCTGTTTCTGCTTCTCCTGCTTCTGCTTCTTCTGCTTTTCCTGCTTCTCTTTCTGCTTCTCCTTCTGCTTTTCCTTCTCCTTCTGCTTCTGCTCCTTCTCCTTCTTCTGTTTCTTCTGCTTCTCCCGCTTCTGCTTCTTCTGCTTCTCCTGCTTCTCGTTCTGCTTCTCTTCGTCAGCTTCTCTTTCTACTTCTGCTTCTGCTTCTTCGTATTCTGCTTCTTCTACTTCTTCTCTCCTTCTGCTTCTGCTTCTTCTGCTTCTCCTGCTTCTCCTTCTGCATCTCCTTCTGCTTGTGCTTTTCCGTCTGCTTCTTCTTCTGCTTCTGCTTCTCCTTCTCCTTCTTCTGCTTCTCCGTCTGATTCTGCTTCTTCTGCCTTTCCTGATTCTCCTTCTGCTTCTCCTTCTTCTTCTCCTTCTGTTTCTCCTTCTCCTTCTCGTTCTTCTGCTATTCCTTCTGCTTCTCTTTCTGCTTCTGCATCTTCAGCTTCTTCTGCTACTGATTCTGCTTCTTCTGTTTCTTCTGCTTCTCCTTCTTCTTTTGCTTCTCTTTCTGCTTCTGCTTCTCCTTCTGGTTCTCCTTCTTCTTCTCCAGATTCTGCTTCTTCTGCTTCTCCTTCCGCTTCAGGTTCTGCTTCTGCTTCTTCGGCTTCTTCTCCTTCTATTTCTGCTTCTCCTTCTGTTTCTGCTTCTCTTTGTGCTTCTGCTTCTTCTCCTTCTTCTATTTCTTCTGCTTCTCCTGCTTCTGCTTCTCCTGCTTCTCCTTCTGTTTCTCTTTATTCTTATCCTTCTGCTTCTCCTTCTCCTTCTTCTGCTTCTCCTTCTGCTTCTGCTTCTGCTTCTGCTTCTCCTTCTGCATCTACTTCTGTTTTAATTTCTCCTTCTTCTGCTTTTCATTCTGCTTCTGCTTCTCCTGCTTCTGCTTCTTCTGCTTCTCCTGCTTCTCCTTCTCCTTCTCCTTCTCTTTCTGCTTCTGCTTATCCGTCTGTTTCTCCTACTCCTAATCCTTCTCTTTCTCCTTCTCCTTCTTCTTCTTCTGCTTTTCCTGCTTCTTCTTCTTCTGCTTCTTCTTCTTTTTCTGCTTTTTCAGTTTCTTCTGCTTCAGCTTCTGCTTCTTCTGCTTCTCCTTCTGCTTCTGTTTCTCCTTCTGCTTCTGCTCTTCTCCTTCTTCTGTTTCTTCTGCTTCTGCTTCTCCTGCTTCTCCTTCTTCTGCTTCTCCTACTCTCATTCTGCTTCTCAGTCTCATTCTCCTTCTCCTTC
>NW_012315364.1:0-2067 GCF_000151885.1 Dipodomys ordii
ACATTGGGGTTGCAGCGGGGACACAGCGGGACACAGCGGGACAACAGCGGGGACACAGCGGGACACAGCGGGGACACAGCGGGGACACAGCGGGGACACAGCGGGGGGACACAGTGGGACACAGGTGGGACACAGAGGGATTCAGCAGTTACACAGTGAGTACACTCCAGGGACACAGCGGGACACAGTTGAGACATATCGGGGACACAGTGAGACACAGAGAGGACACAGCGGGACACAGCGGATGACACAGCGGGGGACAGCGGTGACACACAGGCAGACAGCGGGGACACAGCGGGACACAGCGGGACACAGCGGGGCACAGCGTGACACAGTGGGGGAAACAGCGGGGGACACAGCGGGACACAGCTGGGGACACAGCGAGGACACAGCGGGACACAGCGGGGGACACAGAGGGGAACAGCGGGGACACACATGCAGACAGCGGGGACACAACGGGACACAGCAGGGGACATCGGGGACACAGCGGGACACAGCGGGACACAGCGGGACACAGCAGGGACACAGAAGGAACACAGCGGGTCACAGCAGGGACACAGTGTGGGACACAGCAAGGACACAGAGTGACACAGAAGGATACACAGAGAGTACACAGCGTGACACATGGGGACACAGTGGGACACAGCGGGGGACACAGAGAGGACACAGCGGGACACAAATGCGGACATAGCAAGGACACAGCGGGACACAGCGTGAAAGAACAGGGCACAGCGGAAGACACAGTCTGGCACACAGCCGGACACAGCAGGGGACACAGCGGGGATACAGCGGGACACAGTGGGGACACAGCGGGACACAGCGGGACACATCGGGCGACACAGAAGGACACTGTGGGGTACACAGCGGGACACAGCGGGACACAAAGGGACACAGCAGGGACACAGCGGGGGACACAGCCGGACACAAAGGGGGACACAGTGCTACACAGCGGGGACACAGCAGGGGACACAGCAAGACACAGAGGGGAACAAAGGGGGCACACAGCGGGACACAGTGGGACACAGCGGGGTACACAGCAGGACACAGCGGGGACACAGCAGGGGCACAGTGGGAAAAAGCGGGACACAGCGGGGGACAAAGCGGGACACACCGAGATACAGCGGGACACAGCGGGGGACAAAGCAGGAGACAAAGCAGGGGACACAGAGCCGCACACAGCGGGAGAGAGTGGAACACAGCAGGAACACAGCGGGGACACAGTGGGACATCGCGGGGACAAAGCCAGGTCAGAGCGGGACACAGAGGTACACAGTGACGGACACAGCGGGGGACAGTGGGGCCAAACCGGGGGACAACGGGGACACAGCGGAACACAGCTGGAACACAGCGAGGTCACAGCGGGACACAGCGGGGACACAGCGAGTACACAGCGGGACACAGCCGGACACAGCAGGACACAGAGGGGAACACAGCGGAGGACACAGCGGGACACAGCGGGACACAGCAGGGTACACAGTGGGACACATCGGGGATACAGCAGGGAAACAGCGGGACACAGCGGGACAGAGGGGGGAACACAGCGAGATATAGCAGGGAACACAATGAGGACAAAGCGGGACACATAGGGACACAGCAGGGGACACAGCAAGTCCACAGCGGGACACAGCGGGACGCAGCGGGGGACACAGCAGGGGACACAGCAGGACACAGGGGGACACAGCGGGACACAGAGGGACACAGCGGGGGACACAGCGGGACACAAAGGAGGACCCAGCGTTACACAGCGGGGACACAGCGGAACACAGCGGGGACACAGCAGGGGACACAGCAGGACACAGAGGGGAACAAAGGGGGCACACAGCGGGACACAGTGGGACACAGCGGGGTACACAGCGGGACACAGCGGGGACACAGCAGGGGCACAGTGGGAAACAGCGGGACACAGCGGGGGACAAAGCGGGACACACCGGGATACAGCGGGACACAGCGGGGGACACAGCAGGGGACACAGAGCCGAACATAGCGGGAGAGAGTGGAACACAGCAGGGACAGAGGGGGGACACAGCGGGGGACCCAGCGAGGACACAGCGTGACACATGGGTACAC
>NW_012315365.1:0-2067 GCF_000151885.1 Dipodomys ordii
GAAGAAGAAGAAGAAGAAGAAGAAGAAGATTGAAGGAGAAGAAGGAGAAGCATAAGGAGAAGCAGTAGAAGCAGAATCATAAGAATAATGTAAGAAGCAGAATCAGAGGGAGTAGGAGATGACGGAGAAGGAGCAGCAAAAGGAGAAGCAGAAGGAGAAGCAGAAGGAGAAGAAGATGCAGAAGGAGAAGCAGTAGAAGCAGAAGAAGCAGAAGCAGAAGGAGAAGCAGAAGTAGGAGAAGGAGAAGGAGAAGGAAAGGCAGCAGAAGCAATAGGAGAGGCAGAGGGAGAAGAAGAAGCAGAATGAGAAGCAGAAAGAGAAGCAGTAGAAGTAGAAGAAGCAGGAAAAGGAGAAGCAGACGAAAGAGAAGAAGATGAAGAAGAAGAAGAAGAAGAAGAAGAAGAAGAAGAAGAAGAAGAAGAAGAAGAAGAAGAAGAAGAAGAAGAAGAAGAAGAAGAAGAAACATAAGGAGAAGCGTATGGAGAAGCAGTAGAAGCAGAAGAAGCAGAATCAGGAGAAGCAGAAGCAGAAGAAAAAGAATAAGCAAAAGAAGCAGAAGAAGAAGAAGTGGGAGAAGCAGAAGAAGGAGAAGGAGCAGCAGAAGGAGAAGCAAAAGCAGAAAGAGAAGCAGAAACAGAAGGAGAACAAGAAGGAGAAGCAGAAGAAGCAGAAGTAGAAGCAGAAAGAGGAGAAGAAGGAGAAGCAGAAGTAGAATCAGAAGAAACAGAAGAAGAATAAGAAGAAGAAGAAGAAGAAGAAGAAGAAGAAGAAGAAGAAGAAGAAGAAGAAGAAGAAGAAGAAGAAGAAACAGAAGCAAAAGAAACAGAAGAAGGAGAAAAGCAGAAGCAGAAGCAGAAGGAGAAGCAGAAGGAGAAGCAGAAAGAGAAGCAGGAGAAGTAGAAGAAGCAGAAGCAGAAGAAACGGGAGAAGCCGAAGAAGCAGAAGCAGAAACTGAAGCAGGAGAAACAGAAGAAGCACAATCTGAAGAAGAAGCAGAAGAAACAGAAATAGTAGCATAAGCAGAAGCAGAAGCAGCAGGAAAAGCAGAAGAAGAAGAAGGAGAAGGCCAAACAGAAGGATTAGGAGTAGGAGAAGCAAAAGGATAAGCAGAAGCAGATAGAGACGCAGAAGGAGAAGCAGCACGAGAAGTAGGAGAAGCAGGAGAAGCAGAAGAAGCAGAATCTGGAGAAGAAGAAGGAGAACCAGAAGGAGAAGCAGAAGCAGAAAGAGAAGCAGAAGCAGAAAGAGAAGCAAAGCAGGAGAAGCAGAAGAAACAGAAGAAGCAGAAAAAGCTGAAGATGCAGAAGCAGAAAGAGAAGCAGAAGGAATAGCAGAAGAACGAGAAAGGAGAAACAGAAGGAGAAGCAGAAGGAGAAGCAGGAAAAGAAGAAGAAGCAGAAGCAGACGGAGAAGCAGAAGAAGGAGAAGGAGAAGCAGAAGCAGAAGAAGAAGCAGAAGGAAAAGCACAAGCAGAAGGAGATGCAGAAGGAGAAGCAGGAGAAGCAGAAGAAACAGAAGCAGAAGGAGAAGGAGAAGGAGAAGAAGCAGAATCAGAAGAAGCAGAAGCAGAAATAGAAAGAGAAGCCGACGAAGAGAAGCAGAACGAGAAGCAGGAGAAGAAGAAGAAGCATAAGCGGGAGAAGCAGAAGAAGAAGAAACAGAAGAAGGAGAAGGAGCAGAAGGAGAAGCAGAAAGAGAAGTAGGAAAAGCAGAAGAAGCAGAAGCACTAGAAGCAGAAGCAGAAAACAGGAGAAGGACAAGAAGCAGAAGCAGAAGGAGAAGCAGAAACAGAAGGAGAAGCAGAAAGAGAAAGAGGGGAAGCAGAAGAAGCAGAAGCAGGAGAAGCAGAAGCATAAGAATCCGAAGAAGCAGAAGCAGAACCTGAACCAGAAGGAGAAGAAGCAGAATCTGGAGAAGCAGAATGAGAAGCTGAAGTAGAAGCAGAAGCAGCAGAAGAAAGAGAATCAAAAGCAGAAGGAGAAGCAGAAGAAACAGAAGAAGCAGAAGCAGTAGCAGTTGCAGAAGAAGCAGAAGGAGAAGCAGAAGGAAAAGCAGAAGAACGAGAGA
>NW_012315366.1:0-2067 GCF_000151885.1 Dipodomys ordii
GGGGGGGAGGGAGGGCGGAAAGGAGAAAGGATTGGGATGGGGGGAAGGGGGGAGGCTGGGAAGGGATGGGAAGGGTAAACAAAGGAGGAGGCTGCAATGCTTTGGTAAGAAATGTACCCATTATCCTGCCCATGCAATTGTAACCCCTCTGTACAGTATGTTCACAAATAAAATAAAATAAAAATAAAAAGTAAAAAAAAAAGAAGCAGAAGCAGAAGCAGAGGGAGAAACAGAAGAAGGAGAAGGAGCAGCAGAAGGTGAAGCAGAAGGAGATGAAGAAGCAGAAAGAGAAGCAGAAGCAAAAGGAGAAGAAGAAGGATTAGTTGGAGAATCAGAGGAAGCAGAAGCAGAAAGAGAAGCAGAAGAAGGAGAAGGAGAAGGAGAAGCAGAGGAAAGGAAGGAGAAGCAGAAGAAGCAGAAGCGGGAGAAGAAGAAGAAGAAGAAGAAACAGAAGGAGAATGAGCAGAAGGAGAAGCAGAAGCAGAAGCAGAAAGAGGAGCAGAAGAAGCACTAGCAGGAGAAGCAGAAGCAGAAGAAACAGAATAAGCCGAAGAAGAAGAAGCAGGACCTGAAGCAGAAGAAACAGAACAAGCAGAAGAAGCAGAAGCAGAAGCAGAACGAGAAGTAGAAGAAGAAGAAGGAGAAGGAGAAAGAGAAGGATTAGGCGTAGGAAGAGCAGAAGGAGAATCAGAAGCAGAACGAGAAGCAGAAGGAGCAGCTGAAGGAGAAGCAGAAGGAGAAGCAGAAGGAGAAGCAGAATAAGGAGAAGCAGAAGCAGAAGAAGCAGCAGAAGGAGAAGCAGAAGCAGATGCATAAGGAGAAGCAAGAGAAGCAGAAGAAGCAAAAGCAGGAGAAGCAGAAGTAGGAGAAGGAGAATGAGAAGGAAGGGCAGCAGAAAGAATAGGAGAAGCAGAAGGAGAAGCAGAAGCAGAATGAGAAACAGAAAGAGAACCAGTAGAAGCAGAAGAAGCAGGAAAAGCAGAAGCAGACTAAAAAGAAGAAGAAGAAGAAGAAGAAGAAGAAGAAGAAGAAGAAGAAGAAGAAGAAGAAGAAGAAGAAGAAGAAGAAGAAGAAGAAGAAGAAGGAGAAGCATAAGGAGAAGCATAAGGAGAAGCAGTAGACGCAGAAGAAGCAGAAACAGGAGAAGCAGAAGATAAAGAATAAGCAAAAGTAGCAGAAGCAGAAGCAGTGGGGGAAGCAGAAGAAGGAGAAGGAGAAGGAGCAGCAGAAGGAGAAGCAGAAGCAGAAATAGAATCAGAAACAGAAGGAGAACAAGAAGGAGAAGCAGGAGAATCAGAAGAAGCAGAAGTAGAAGCAGAAAGAGAAGGAGAAGAAGGAGAAGCAGAAGTAGAATCAGAAGAAACAGAAGAAGAAGAAGTAGAAGAAACAGAAGCAAAAGAAACAGAAGAAGGAGAAGAGCAGAAGCAGAAGCAAAAGGAGATGCAGAAGCAGAAGGAGAAGCAGAAAGAGAAGCAGGAGAAGCAGAAGAAGCAGGAGAAGCAGAAGCAGGAGAAGCAGAAGCATAAGAATCCGAGGAAGCAGAAGCAGAACCTGAAGCAGAAGGAGAAGCAGGAGAAGGAGAAGAAGCAGAATCTGGAGAAGCAGAAGGAGAAGCTGAAGGAGAAGCAGAAGCAGAAAGAGAATCAAAAGCAGAAGGAGAAGCAGAAGAAACAGAAGAAGTAGAAGCAGTAGCCATTGTAGCAGAAGCAGAAGCAGAAGGAAAAGCAGAAGAACAAGAAGGAGAAGGAGAAACAGAAGGAGAAGCAGAAAGAGATGGAGGGGAAGGAGGAGAAGGAGGAGAAGCAGAAGCATAGGAATCCGAAGAAGCAGAAGCAAAACCTGAAGCAGAAGGAGAAGCAGGAGAAGCAGAAGATGCAGAATCTGGAGAAGCAGAATGAGAAGCTGAAGGAGAAGCAGAAGCAGAAAGAGAATCAAAAGCAGAAGGAGAAGCAGAAGAAACAGAAGAAGTAGAAGCAGTAGCCGTTGTAGCAGAAGCAGAAGGAGAAGCAGAAGGAAAAGCAGAAGAACAAGAATGAGAAGGAGAAACAGAAGGAGAAACAGAAGGAG
>NW_012315367.1:0-2067 GCF_000151885.1 Dipodomys ordii
CACCTCCTCCTTCTCCTACTTCTGCTTCTCTTTCAGCTTCTGCGTCTTCTCCTTCTCCTCCTTCTCCTTCTGCATCTCCTTCTGCTTGTGCTTGTCCTTATGCTTCTTCTTCTGTCTCTGCTTCTCCTTCTCCTTCTTTTGCTTCACCTTTTGTTTCTGCTTCTTCTTCTTTTCCTGCTTCTCCTTCTGCTTCTGCTTCTTCTGCTTCTCCTTCTGCATCTTCTTCTGCTTCTGCTTCTCCTTCTCCTTCTTCTGCTTCTCCTTCTGATTCTCCTTCTGCTTCATCTTCTTCTGCTTTACCTGCTTCTCTTTCTGCTTCTCCTTCTGCTTCACCTTCTGTTTCTCCTTCTCCTTCTTGTTCTTCTGCTTTTCCTTCTGCTTTTCCTCCTGCTTCTGCTACAACTGCTACTGCTTCTACTTCTTCTGTTTCTTCTGCTTCTCCTTCTGCTTTTGATTCTCTTTCTGCTTCTGCTTCTCCTTCTGCTTCTCATTCTGCTTCTAAAGATTCTGCTTCTTCTGCTTCTCCTGCTTCTCCTTCTGCTTCAGGTTCTGCTTCTGCTTCTTCGGATTCTTATACTTCTACTTCTCCTGCTTCTCCTTCTGCATCTCCTTCTGCTTGTCCTTGTCCTTATGCTTCCTCTTCTGCCTCTGCTTCTCCTTCTCCTTCTTTTGCTTCACCTTTTGATTCTGCTTCTTCTGCTTTTCCTGCTTCTCCTTCTGCTTCTGCTTCTTCTGCTTCTCCTTTTGCATCTTCTTCTTCTGCTTCTGCTTCTCCTTCTCCTTCTTCTGCTTCTCCTTCTGATTCTCCTTCTGCTTCTTCTTCTGCTTTACCTGCTTCTCTTTCTGCTTCTCCTTCTGCTTCTCCTTCTGTTTCTCCTTCTCCTTCTTGTTCTTCTGCTTTTCCTTCTGCTTCTGCTACAACTGCTACTGCTTCTACTTCTTCTGTTTCTTCTGCTTCTCCTTCTGCTTTTGATTCTCTTTCTGCTTCTGCTTCTCTTTCTGCTTCTCATTCTGCTTCTCCAGATTCTGATTCTTCTGCTTCTCCTGCTTCTCCTTCTGCTTCAGGTTCTGCTTCTGCTTCTTCGGATTCTTATGCTTCTGCTTCTCCTGCTTCTGCTTCTTCTGCTTCCCCTCCTTCTCTTTCTGCTTCTCCTTCTGCTTCTGCTTCTTGTCCTTCTCCTGTTTCTTCTGCTTGTTCTTCTCCTGTTTCTGCATTTCCTGCTTCTCCTTCTGCTGCTCTTTCTTTTTCTCCTGCCGCTTTTCCTTCTACTGCTCCTTCTTCTGCTTCTCTTTCTGCTTCTACTCCTGTTTCTCCTTCTCCTTCTCCTTCTAGTTCTTCTGCTTTTCCTTCTGCTTCTCCTTCTGCTTCTGAATCTTCTGCTTCTTCTGATACTGCCTCTGCTTCTTCTCTTTCTTCTGCTTCTCCTTCTGCTTTTGCTTCTCTTTCTGCTTCTGCTTCTCCTTCTGCTTCTCCAGATTCTGCTTCTTCTGCTTCTCCTGCTTCTCCTTCTGCTTCAGGTTCTGCTTTTGCTTTTTCGGCTTCTTCTGCTTCTGCTTCTTCTGCTGCTGCTTCTTCTGCTTCTCCTGCTTCTCTTTCTGCTTTTCCTTCTGTTTCTGCTTCTCCTTCCGCTTCTGCTTCTTCCCCTTCTTCTGTTTCTTCTGCTTCGGCTTCTCCAGCTTCTGCTTCTCCTGCTTCTCGTTCTGCTTCTCTTTCTGCTTCTCTTTCTCCTTCTCCTTGTCCTTCTCCTTCTTCTGCTTCTTCTTCTGCTTCTGCTTCTCCTTCTGCTTCTGCTTCTGCTTCAATTTCTCCTTCTGCTTCTCATTCTGCTTCTGCGCCTTCTGTTTCTTCTGCTTCTCCTGCTTCTTCTTCTGCTGCTACTCCTACTTCTCGTGCTGCTTCTCCTTCTGCGTCTCTTTGTGGTTCTGCTTATCCTTTTGCTTCTCCTACTCCTAATCCTTCACTTTCACCTTCTCCTTCTTCTTCTTCTGCTTCTCCTGGTGCTTCTGCTTCTGCTTATTCTACTATTTCTGTTTCTTCTGTTTCTGCTTCAGATTGTGCTTCTTCTG
>NW_012315368.1:0-2067 GCF_000151885.1 Dipodomys ordii
GCTTCTCTTTCTGCTTCTGCATCTCCTTCTGCTTCACCTTCTGATGCTCTTTCTCCTTCTTCTGTTTCCCCATCTGCTTCTGCATCTTATGCTTCTTTATTTCTTCTATTTCTGCTTCTCCTGCTTCTGCTTCTTATGCTTCTACTGCTTCTTCTTCTGCTTCTGCTTCTTCTGCTTCTACTTCTCTTTGTGCTTCTGCTTCTCCTGCTTGTTTTTCTGCTTCTTCTGCTGCTTCTCCTTCTGCTGCTTCTTCTCCTTCTCCTTCTCCTTCTCTTTTTGCTTCGCCTTCTGCTTCTGCTTCTGCTTCTTCTGTTTCTCCTGCCTGAATTTCTAATTCTACTTCTTCTGCTGCTTCTCATTCTGCTTCTGCTTCTACTTCTGATTCTGATTCTGCTTCTTCTCTTTTGGCTTCTCCTGCTTCTGCTTCTTGTGCTTCTCCTGCTTCTCTTTCTGCTTCTCATTCCTCTTCTGCTTCTCCTTCTGCTTCTGCTTCTCCTCCTTCTCCTTCTCCTACTTCTGCTTCTCCTTCATCTTCTGCTTCTTCTGCTTCTCCTTCTGCATCTCCTTCTGCTTGTGCTTGGCCTTATGCTTCTTCTTCTGCCTCTGCTTCTCCTTCTCCTTCTTTTGCTTCTGCTTCTTCTGCTTTTTCTGCTTCTCCTTCTGCATCTGCTTCTTCTGCTTTTCCTTCTGCATATTTTTCTGCTTCTGCTTCTCCTTCTCCTTCTGCTTCTCCTTCTTATTCTTCTTCTACTTCTTCTTCTTCTTCTGCTTTACCTGCTTCTCTTTCTGCTTCTCCTTCTGCTTCTCCTTCTGTTTCTCCTTCTCCTTCTTGTTCTTCTGCTTTTCCTTCTGCTTCTCGTTCTGCTACAACTGCTACTGCTTCTACTTCTTCTGTTTCTTAACTTCTCCTTCTGCTTTTGATTCTCTTTCTGCTTCTGTTTCTCCTTCTGATTCTCATTCTGCTTCTCAATCTGCTTCTCCAGATTCTGATTCTTCTGCTTCTCCTGCTTCTCCTTCTGCTTCAGGTTCTGCTTCTGCTTCTTCGGATTCTTATGCTTCTGCTTCTCCTGCTTCTGCTTCTTCTGCTTCCCCTCCTTCTCTTTCTGCTTCTCCTTCTGCTTCTGCTTCTTGTCCTTCTCCTGTTTCTTCTGCTTGTTCTTCTCCTGTTTCTGCATTTCCTGCTTCTCCTTCTGCTGCTCTTTCTGTTTCTCCTGTTGCTTTTCCTTCTACTGCTCCTTCTTCTGCTTCTCTTTCTGCTTCTACTCCTGTTTCTCCTTCTCCTTCTCCTTCTAGTTCTTCTGCTTTTCCTTCTGCTTCTCTTTCGGCTTCTGAATCTTCTGCTTTTTCTGCTACTGCCTCTGCTTCTTCTGTTTCTTCTGCTTCTCTTTCTGCTTTTGCTTCTCTTTCTGCTTCTGCTTCTCCTTCTGCTTCTCCAGATTCTGCTTCTTCTGCTTCTCCTGCTTCTCCTTCTGCTTCTGCTTCTTCTGCTTCTCCTTCTGCTTCTGCTTCTGCTTCTGTTTCTCCTTCTCCTTCTTCTGCTTCTCCTTCTGATTCTCCTTCTGCTTCTTTTTCTTCTGCTTTACTTGCTTCTCTTTCTGCTTCTCCTTCTACTTCTCCTTCTGTTTCTCCTTCTCCTTCCTGTTTTTCTGCTTTTCCTTCTGCTTCTGCTACACCTGCTACTGTTTCTACTTCTTCTGTTTCTTCTGCTTCTCCTTCTGCTTTTGATTCTCTTTCTCCTTCTGCTTCTCCTTCTGCTTCTGCTTCTTGTCCTTCTCCTGTTTCTTCTGCTTCTGCTTCTCCTGTTTCTGCATCTCCTGCTTCTCCTTCTCCTGCTCTTTCTGTTTCTCCTGCTGCTTTTCCTTCTACTGCTCCTTCTTTTGCTTCTCTTTCTGCTTCTACTCCTGTTTCTCCTTCTCCTTCTCCTTCTAGTTCTTCTGCTTTTCCTTCTGCTTCTCCTTCTGCTTCTGAATCTTCTGCTTCTTCTGCTACTGCCTCTGCTTCTTCTGTTTCTTCTGCTTGTCCTTCAAAAATAGATTTTCTTTCTGCTTCTGCTTCTCCTTCTGCTTC
>NW_012315369.1:0-2067 GCF_000151885.1 Dipodomys ordii
GTTATCGACCCCAGGCATGCCAATAAACACAGAGTCGTTTAGATCTCGCGTGAAATTGCGTTGAAGTGCAAGGTCTCCCAGTGTTTTGTAATGATTTCTGGTCATGTATTATGTCCGCTTCGAGATTTTACAATTCCTTGCCCTCTACAGCGCGGAAAATAAGTCCGCCCCCCCCCGCCTTCGGGCTTCCCTGGAGTCCTGCTCCTAATTATCTCTTTAATATCTCTTTATCTTCCAGCCCCTGCTTCCTGACCGGATGGTGATATCTGAAGCACTCAGCGGCAACCAGACAGCCAGAGGGGAACGTGAGCCATCCATGCAGGTGGCGTAACCGTCCATCCTCACCCCCCCCCCGCAGGCGATTACTCGACCACGACCACGACCTCCGACACCCCCCCCGCACCAAAATCCACAACCCTACCCTCGGAACAAAATAAAACAAATTTGCTTGAATCTCACGCTGCCTTTTGTTTGTAATTGACGCAATAGGCGAAGGGGAGGGATCTCATTTCTGGTGCCTGACGGGGGGGAGGGGGGAGGGGGCGGGGGAATTGGAGAGGAGAGAAGAGGGGGCAGAGGGCATCTCAGTGTATCTGTGTGTGTGCGTGCATGCATCTTTGAGGAAACTCAAAGATCGGACGCGAAAGAGCATGTATGTAGTCCAGCCGGACCAATTCACCACGTCTCTGTCTCTTGTCTCTCTGTTTCTCTTTCTCTATTTCTCTCTCTGTGTCTCTCTTTGTCTCTGTCTGTCTGTCTGTCTGTCTGTCTGTCTGTCTGTCTGTCTGTCTCTCTCTCTCTCTCGTTTGAATTCTCTCTCCCGCCCGCCCGCCCGCCCGCACTCCCTCCCTCCTTTTCCTCTCGACTTGCCAGTCAATCCTGGGGCTTGAGCTACTGTACTGGCGCTCCAACACACAACGGTCCCACTCCGAGCCTGCCTGCCTGCCTGCCTGCCTATGCATGGGCCCCATACTCCAACGAGGCACATCATCATCCCCACCCCACCCCTTCTCTGAAAAGAAGGCAGTCTCTCTCGGGGCCAGCCAGCCTGGGCCGGTTTTCTCAGTCAGTCAGTGCGTGGTTTGTTTGTTCTTTTTTTTCCCCCATGCATTTCATGAGAGAAAACTGCAATTCACAAAATCACCACTAGAGGGCGCGCGTTCGCCGTCGACAAGGTGGATGGGGCGGCGGAAGGGGCAAAACACGGGTCGGGTCAGTCATTCACTCAGTCAGTCAGTCCTCACCTACCCGGCAGTGGGGAGTGAGAGTTCTGACATACACATACATATAGGTTGTTATGATTCATTATTATCATCATTTGCTTTTCCTCTGTCGTAGCCATGACGACGGGGAGGAGGGAGGGCGGGGTTTCGACCGCCAGCGGACGTGTTGCGGAGGGGGAGGGGGAGGGGGAGGAGTCGCTCGTTCCTTGGATAGATCCGTCTCCCCTCCTCTCCACCATTCTCTCCCTCCCCCCTCCCCCCACCCCCGCCCCGCCTTCGGGCTTCCCTGGAGTCCTGCTCCTAATTATCTCTTTAATATCTCTTTATCTTCCAGCCTCTGCTTCCTGACCGGATGGTGATATCTGAAGCACTCAGCGGCAACCAGACAGCCAGAGGGGAACGCGAGCCATCCATGCAGGTGGCGTAACCGTCCATCCTCACCCCCCCACCCCCGCAGGCGATTACTCGACCACGACCACGACCTCCGACCCCCCCCCCCCGCACCAAAATCCACAACCCTACCCTCGGAACAAAATAAAACAAATTTGTTTGAATCTCACGCTGCCTTTTGTTTGTAATTGACGCAATAGGCGAAGGGGAGGGATCTCATTTCTGGTGCCTGACGGGGGGGGGAGGGGGAGGGGACGGGGGAATTGGAGAGGAGAGAAGAGGGTGCAGAGGGCATCTCAGTGTATCTGTGTGTGTGCGTGCGTGCATCTTTGAGGAAACTCAAAGATCGGACGCGACAGAGCATGTATGTAGTCCAGCCGGACCAATTCACCACGTCTCTGTCTCTTGTCTCTCTGTTTCTGTTTCTCTATTTCTCTCTCTGTGTCTCTCTTTG
>NW_012315370.1:0-2067 GCF_000151885.1 Dipodomys ordii
CAGTGTGTCCTGTTGTGTCCTCGCTGTGTCCCACGCTGAGTTCCACTGTGTCCCCCGCTGTGTCCCGCTGTGTCCCGCTGTGTCCCCGCTGTGTCCCGCTGTGTCCCCCGCTGTGTCCCGCTGTGTCCCGCTGTGTCCCTGCTGTGACCCTCTCTGTCCCCGCTGTATTGACGCTGTGTCCCGGTGTGTCCCGCTGTGTCCGCGCTGTGTTTCTGGCTGTGTCCCGCTGTGTACCCCTCTGTGTCCCCCGCTGTGTCCCTCTGTGTCCCCTCTCTGTCCCCTGCTGGTCCCCGCTGTGTCCCCCGCTGTGTCTCGCTGTGTCACCCGCTTTGTCCCGCTGTGCCCCTGCAGTGTCCCCGCTGTGTCCCACTGTGTCACACTGTGTCCCGTGTTGTCCCGCTTTGTCCCCCGCTGTGACCTCGCAGTGTTTCCCGCTGTGTCCTCGCTGTGTCCCCCGCTGTGTCCCGCTGTGTCCACCGTTGTGTCCACCGCTGTGTCCTCGCTGGGTCCCCCGCTGTGTCCCGCTGTGTCCTCGCTGGGTCCCCCGCTGTGTCCCGCTGTGTCCCCCGCTGTGTCCCGCTGTGTCCGACTGATTCCCGCTCTGTCCCCGCTGTGTCCCGCTGTGTCCCTCTGTGTCCCCGCTGTGTGTCCGCTGTGTCCCGCTGTGTACCCCGCTGTATCCAGCTGTGTCCTTTTGTGTCACGTTGTTTCCCCGCTGTGTCCCTGCTGTGTCCCTCTGTGTACCCCGCTATGTCCAGCTTTGTCCCCGCTGTGTCTCACTGTGTTCCATGCTCTGTTCCACCTGTGTCCCGCAGTGTCCCCCGCTGCGTCCCGCTGTGTCCCCCGCTGTCTCCCACTTTGTCCCACGCTGTGTCCCGCTCTATCCCGCTGTGTCCTCGCTCTGTCCCCCGCTGTGTACCGCTGTGTCCCCGCTGTGTCCCAAGCTGTGTCCCGCTGTGTTCCGCTGTGTCCTCGCTGTGTCCCCTGCTGTGTCCCATTGTGTCCCCAGCTGTGTACCCCGCTGTGTCCCGCTGTGTGCCCACTGTATTGACGCTGTGTCCCGCTGGGTCCCGCTGTGTGCCCCACTGTGACCCTCTGTGTCCCTCACTGTGTACCCTGCTGTGTAACGCTGTGTCCCGGATGTATCGATGCTGTGTCCCGCTGGGTCCCGCTGTGTCCTGCTGTGTCCCGCTGTGTACCCCGCTGTGTCCCGCTATGTTCCCACACTGTCCCCGCTGTGTCCCGCTGTGTCCCACTGTGTCCCGTGGTGTCCCAGTTTGTCCCTGCTGTGTCTCGTTGTGTCCCACGATCTGTCCCACACTGTGTCCCGCAGTGTCCCCCGCTGTGTCCCGCAGTGTCCCCCGCTGTGTCCTGCTGTGTCCCCACTGTGTCCCACTGTGTCCCCCGCTGAGTCCCCGCTGTGTCACCGCTATGTCCTGCTGTTTCCTCGCTGAGTCCCCTGCTGTCTCCCTTTCTGTCCCCTGCTGTGTCTCACGCTTTGTCCCCGCTGTGTCCCACTGTGTCCCGCTGTGTCCCGCTGTGCCCCCACTGTGTCCCCGCTGTGTCCCTGCTGTGTCCCTGCTGTGTCGCCACTGTGTCCCGCTGTGTCCTGCTGTGTCCTCGCTGTGTCCCACTCTGTGTTCCGCTGTGCCCCCGCTGTGTCCCGCTGTGTCCTGCTGTGTCCCCGCTGTGTCCCGATGTGTCCTCGCTGTGTCCCCAGCTGTGTACCCCACTGTGTCCCGCTGTGTCCCTGCTGTATCGACGCTGGGTCCCGCTGTGTCCTGCTGTGTCCTCCCTTTGTCCCCCGCTGTGTCCCGCTGTGTCCAGCACTGTGTCCCGCTGTGTCTACTGCTGTGTCCCCGCTGTGTCCTGCTGTGTCCAACTGGGTTTCTGCTGTATCCACGCTGGGTCCCGCTGGTTCCTGCTCTGTCATCCCTGTGTCCCCCGCTGTGTCCCGCTGTGTCCCCCGCTGTGTCTCTGCTGTGTCCCCGCTGTGTCCCCGCTGTGTCCCGCTTTGTCCCGCTTTGTACTGCTGTGTCCCCCGCTGAATACCGCTGTTCCCAATGT
>NW_012315371.1:0-2067 GCF_000151885.1 Dipodomys ordii
ACAGCCGGGGACACAGCGGGACGCAGCACTGGACACAGCGGGGACACATGCGGGAAACAGTGGGGACAAAGCGAGACACAGCGGCACACATCGGGTGACACAGCAAGACACTGCGGGGTACACAGCGGGACACAGCGGGACACAAAGGTACACAGCAGGGACACAGCGGGGAACACAGTGGGACACAAAGGGGGACACAGCGTTACAAAGCAGGGACACAGCGGGACACAGCAAGCACACAGCAGGGGACACAGCAGGACACAGAGGGGAACAAAGGGGGCACACAGCGGGACACAGTGGGACACAGCGGGGTACACAGCGGGACACAGCGGGGACACAGCAGGGGCACAGTGGGAAACAGCGGGACACAGCCGGGGACAAAGCAGGACACACCGGGATACAGCGGGACACAGCTGGGGACACAGCAGGGGACACAGAGCCGCACACAGCGGGAGAGAGTGGAACACAGCAGGGACACAGCGGGGACACAGCGGGACATTGTGGGGACAAAGCGAGGACAGAGCGGGACACAGAGGTACACAGCGAGGGACACAGCGGGGGACAGTGGGGACAAACTGGGGAACAACGGGGACACAGCTGGACACAGCTGGGACACAGCGAGGACACAGCGGGACACAGCGGGGACACAGCGAGTACACAGCGGGACACAGCGGGGACACAGTGAGTACACAGAGGGGAACACAGCGGGGGACACAGCAGGACACAGAGGGGAACACAGCGGGGTACACAGTGGGAGACAGCGGGACACAGCGTGGTACACTGTTGACACATCGGGGATACAGCAGGGACACAGCGGTACACAGCGGGGGACAGAGCAGGATATAGCGGGAGACACAGCGGGACACAGCGGGACAGAGCAGGGAACACAGCGGGATATAGCAGGGGACAAAACGAGGACAAAGCGGGACACAGAGGGACACAGCAGGGGACACAGCAAGGCCACAGCGGGACACAGCGGGACACAGCGGGGGACACAGCAGGGGACACAGCAGGGCACAGGGGGACACAGCGGGTCACAGCGGGGACACAGCGGGGGACACAGCGGGACACAAAGGGGGACCCAGGGTTACACAGCGGGGACACAGCGGGACACAGCGGGGACACAGCAGGGGACACAGCAGGACACAGAGGGGAACAAAGGGGGCACACAGCGGGACACAGCGGGGAACACAGCGGGACAAAGCGGGACACAGTGGGGACAGAGTGGGACACAGCGGGGACACAGCGGGGGACACAGCGGGGACACAGCGGGACACACCAGGGACACAGCGGGGACAGAGCGGGACACAGCAGCGACACAGCAGAACACAGCGGGGGACACAGCAGGACACAGCCTGGGACAGAGCGGGACACAGCGTCGACACAGCGGGACACAGCGGGACACAGCGAGACACAACAGTGACAAAGCGGCAACACAGCGGGATACATCAGGACACAGCGTGACACAGCGTGGGACAGGGGGGACACACCGGTGGACAACGGGGACACAGCAGGATAGCGCGGGGGTCACAGTGGGAAACAGCGGGGACACAGGGGGACACAGGGGCGACACAGAGGGACACAGCGGGACACAGCGGGACACAGCGGGGACACAGCGGGGAAAAAGCGGGGGACACAGTGGAGGACACAGTGGTAAACAGCGGGGGACAAAGCGGGACTCAGCTGGGGACACATCAAAGGACACAGCGGGTGACACAGCGGGGGAAACAACGGGAGACAGCGGGGGACACAGCGAGGACACAGCAGGATACAGCGGGGTCCACAGAGGCAGACACAGCGGTACACATCGGGACACAGCGGGGACACAGCAGGACACAGCGGGGACACAGCAGGACACAGCGGGGACACAGCGGGGACACAGCGGGACACAGCGGGGGACACAGAGGTGGACACAGCAGAACACATCGGGACACAGCGCGACACAGCGGGACACAGCGCGGACACAGCGAGGACACAGTGGGACACAGCGGGGAACACAGCGGGGGACACAGCAGGACACAGCGGGACACAGCGGGGGACACAGCATGGACACAGCAAGTCACAGTG
>NW_012315372.1:0-2067 GCF_000151885.1 Dipodomys ordii
TCATGCTTTGGTATCTTTTTTTCGGGATGCGAAGATCAGCTACGCGTCAAAGGCTCGTAACAGTCAATTACAGTCAAGCTGGACTCATGTCTAACATCAAACCCCCCATATAAGATAAGCACTTGGACATTTTATGAATGCTTTAGGACATAAAAAACCACAATACCAAATTTTAACCCAAACCACAACATGGCAAAATATACTTAAACAGGCCATTTTACAACCTTATTAGGAGTTTAATTATTAATTTAACATATATGCCAGTATTATTTTAAATTATCAGCAAATTATTTCACCCTTAAAATTTAACCAATCAAAAACTTCACCACAACATACATTTCCTAAATCTACTAGTTCATGTAGCTTATAATCTAAAGCAAGACACTGAAAATGTCTAGAAGAATCTCTAGGTTCCATAAACACAAAGGTTTGGTCCTAGCCTTAATATTAGCTGTCAGTAGATTTACACATGCAAATATCCGTAAGCCAGTGAGTTCAGCCCTATGTTCTCTAAAGACTACAAGGAGCAAGTATAAAGCACGCGTGATAATTACACGCAGCTAAAAACACTAAGTTTAACCACACCCCCACGGGATACAGCAGTGATAAAATTTAAGCAATGAACGAAAGTTTGACTAAGTCATACTGACAAAAACAGGGTTGGTAAATTTCGTGCCAGCCACCGCGGTCATACGAAAGACCCAAGTTAATATTCTACCGGCGTAAAGAGTGCTTAAATATTTATCAAATAGAGCTAAGACTAGTCTTCGCTGTAAAAAGCCAAAGCCAAAGTAAAAATCAATAACGAAAGTAACTCTAATTTTTGTAGCACTAAAGCTATTACCTAAACTGGGATTAGATACCCCACTATAATTAGCCATAAACATAAGTAGTTCATAACATTACTACTCGCCAGAGAACTACAAGCCACCGCTTAAAACTCAAAGGACTTGGCGGTGCTTTATATCCACCTAGAGGAGCCTGTTCCATAACCGATGATCCCCGATTTACCTCACCACTCCTTGCTAATTCAGCCTATATACCGCCATCTTCAGTTAACCCTAAAAAGGAAATAAAGTAAGCCTAATCAGTATTACTAAAGAAGTTAGGTCAAGGTGTAGCCCATGGAGTGGAGCGAAATGGGCTACATTTTCTATTACTAGAACATTACGAAACTCTACGTGAAATCCGTAGAATAAAGGAGGATTTAGTAGTAAATTAAAACTAGAGTGTTTAATTGAATAGAGCAATGAAGCACGCACACACCGCCCGTCACCCTCGTCAATTTCTCAACAATTAAAAGTACATAACACCTAATTACAAAAGATTGAGAGGAGACAAGTCGTAACAAGGTAAGTGTACTGGAAAGTGCACTTGGAAAAATCAAAATATAGCTTAAAAAAAGCATCTGACTTACACTCAGAAGATTTCACACTCTATGAATATTTTGAACCATACCTAGCCTAACAAATCATAAAATTTACTATATTACCTTCATGTAAACTAAATCATTTACTAACTATATTAGTATAGGCGATAGAAAATTTAATTTAGCGCTATAGAAATAGTACCGTAAGGGAATGATGAAAGATAAACCTAAGTATAAAAAAGCAAAGATTCAACCTTATACCTTTTGCATAATGAGCTAACTAGAAAACACCTGACAAAGAGAACTTAAGCCAGAGACCCCGAAATCAGACGAGCTACCTTAGAACAGCCTACCACAGGGCCAACTCATCTATGTGGCAAAATAGTGAGAAGATTTTAAGGTAGAGGTGAAAAGCCTAACGAGCCTGATGATAGCTGGTTGTCCAAGAAAGAATCTTAGTTCACCTTAAAACTTACCTGCATTTCCAAAATAAAATTACTGTAAGTTTTAAAGCTAACCTAAAGAGGTACAGCTCTTTAGATAGAGGATACAACCTAAAGTAAAGAGTAATTGATACAATATTCATAGTAGGCCTAAAAGCAGCCATCAATTAAGAAAGCGTTAAAGCTCAACACTATTATATAATTTATTCCAATAATATATTACATCTCTTACAAAATAACTGGACCAATCTATGA
>NW_012315373.1:0-2067 GCF_000151885.1 Dipodomys ordii
TCAATTTGATCATCTCCTGTAGTGAGCCAGGTTGACCCAGCTCTGCTCGGATAAGAATGCTTAGGCCTGTTCCTACTATTCCGGCTCAAGCACCAAAAATTATATAAAGGGTTCCGATGTCTTTATGGTTTGTTGAGAATAATCAACGGTTTACGAACATAGGTAGAATGGCTGAGTAAAGCATTAGACTGTAAATCTAACTACAGAGGATAAATCCTCTTTTTACCAGAGAAGTCCTGAGGTGCAATAGCATGTTGAATTGCAAATTCAAAGGAGCAGCTTCAATCCTGCCGGGACTTCTCCCGCCTCCTTTTTTTTCTAGGCGGGAGAAGTAGATTGAAGCCAGTTGATTAAGGTGTTTAGCTGTTAACTAAGAGTTTGTAGGTTTAAATCCTATCAATCTAGTAAGGATTTAGCTTAATTAAAGTTGTTGATTTGCGTTCAATAGATGTAGATGGTAGATCTGCAATCCTTATATGTCAGAAATTAAGTTTAGGGACTTACTTAAAGCTTTGAAGGCTTTCGGTCTAGTGGTTAACCTAAATTTCTATATTATATTTATAATTAATGGTGAAAGTGGGAGTGAAAATGATGAGATTATTAATAAAGTTGGGATTATAGTTAAATGTTTATGGTTATGGTGGTGTCATTTAAACTTGGCATTATTGGGTAATGGAAAGAGGGTAAGTGAGGTGGAGTAGATAAGTCGTATATAGAAGTATAGGTTTAGTAATGCTATAATTGCCATGGTTAAGCTGGTTATAATTATGTTGTTGAAAATCATTTCTTGAATAATTAGTCATTTTGGTAAAAATCCGGTAAGTGGTGGCAGTCCTCCCAGTGATATTAAACATAGTAGAGTCACTAAAGTTAATATGGGGTGTGTATTTCATGTAGAAGTGATTGATGGTGTAGTAGAGATGGATAAAGAATTTAGTGAAATAAATATGGTTATAGTTAAGAAAATATAAATGATTAAGTTGATTAATATAATTGATGGGTTATACAATATTACTGCTACTATTCAGCCTATATGGGCAATTGAAGAATATGCTAGGATTTTTCGTAATTGGGTTTGGTTAAGTCCTCCTCAGCCTCCTAGTAGGATTGATAAAATTGCCATAGGTATAATTAGGTTGTTTTCTATGAAAAGGTGACAGTTGGTATAAGATTGAGATGGGAGCAAGTTTTTGTCAGGTTAATAAAATTAGACCGGATAATAGGGGAATTCCTTGAGTAACTTCTGGGACTCATAGGTGAAATGGGGCTAGGCCTAGTTTTATTGCTAGGGCAATTAATAGGCTCAGTGAAGTTAGTGGGTCAGGTGGTTGTTGCATGCCTCATTGCCCTGAGTGATGAAAATTGTTTATGATTGCGAATATTAGGATTATAGATGCGGTTGCTTGGGTTAAGAAATATTTTGATGCAGCTTCGGTTGATCGTGGGTTTTTATTAATTGTTATGAGGGGAATAAAAGAGAGTATGTTGATTTCTAGTCCTATTCATGCAAGTATTCAGTGTGAGCTTGTCATTGTAATGATTGTTCCTAGAATTATGGTAGATATAATGAGTACAAATGCGATAGTATTAATTAGTATGGGAAGGATTGAAACCAACGTTTTCGGGGTATGGGCCCGATAGCTTAATTAGCTTACCTTACTAGGATTTGGTGTAATTGGTAGCACGGAGAAATTTGGATTCTCAAGATAGGTTCAAGTCCTAAGGTCCTAGAAATAAGAGGGTTTTCACCTCTATGTTTTACTCTATCAAAGTAGCTCTTTTATCAGACATATTTCTATAGTATAGGTGGGATGCTTGCAGTGGAGATTGGGATTGCAATATATCATATACATAATGCTAGTGTTAGTGGTAGAAAATTTTTTCATAGTAGGTGTATAAGTTGATCATAACGGAATCGTGGGTAGGATGCTCGGATTCATAGAAAGACTGAGGATAGGATAAGAGTTTTAATGGCAAAGTTACATGAAGATAGTTCTGGTGTTATGGGATTATATGTGGGTCCAAAGAATAATATGGTAGTTAGGGCGTTTATAAGGATAATGTTTA
>NW_012315374.1:0-2067 GCF_000151885.1 Dipodomys ordii
CTTCTTGTTGTTCTTGTTCTTGTTCTGGTTCTGGTTCTTCTTCTTCTTCTTCTTCTTCTTCTTCTTCTTCTTCTTCTTCGTCTTCTTCTTCTCTTTCTTCTGCTTCTGCTTTTCCTGCTTCTTCTGCTTCTACTGCTTCTCTTTCTGCTTCTCATTCTGCTTCTGCTTCTCCTTCTGCTTCTCCTATTGCTTCTGCTGCCCTTCCTTCTCCTTCTCCTTCTCCTACTTCTGCTTCTCCTTCTGCTTCTGCTTCTTCTGCTTCTCCTGCTTCTCCTTCTGCATCTTCTTCTGCTTCTGCTTCTTCTTCTGCTTCTTCTTCTGCTTCTGCTTCTCCTTCTTCTGCTTCTCCTTCTGATTCTCCTTCTGCTTCTCCTTCTGCTGCTACTTCTCCTTCTTCTGCTTCTCCCTCTGCTTCTGCTTCTTATGCTTCTTCTTTTTCTTCTGGTTGTGCTTCTCCTGCTTCTGCTTCTTATGCTTCTACTGCTTCTTCTTCTGCTTCTGTTTCTTCTGCTTCTACTTCTCTTTCTGCTTCTCCTTCTCCTGCTTGTTTTTCTGCTTCTTCTGCTGCTTCTCCTTTTGCTGGTTCTTCTACTTCTTCTTCTGCTTTTCTTTTTGCTTCTCCTTCTGCTTCTGCTTCTGCTTCTTCTGTTTCTCCTGCCTGAATTTCTGGTTGTACTTGTTCTGCAGCTTCTCCTTCTGTTTCTGCTTCTACTTCTGCTTCTGTTTCTGCTTCTTCTCTTTCGGCTTCTCCTGCTTCTTTTTCTTGTGCTTCTCCTGCTTCTGTTTCTGCTTCTCATTCCGCTTCTGCTTCTCCTTCTTCTTCTGCTTCTCTTCCTTCTCCTTCTCCTACTTCTGCATCTCCTTCAGCTTCTGCTTCTTCTCTTTCTCCTGCTTTTCCTTCTGCATCTCCTTCTGCTTGTGCTTGTCCTTATGCTTCTTCTTCTGCTTCTGCTTCTCCTTCCCCTTCTTTTGCTTCTCCTTTTGCTTCTGCTTCTTCTGCTTTTCCTTCTTCTCCTTCTGCTTCTGCTTCTTCTGCTTCTCCTTCTGCATCTTCTTCTGCTTCTCCTTCTTCTTCTTCTGCTTCTCCTTCTGATTCCCCTTCTGCTTCTTCTTCTTCTGCTTTACCTGCTTCTCTTTCTGCTTCTCCTTCTGCTGCTCCTTCTGTTTCTCCTTCTCCTTCTTGTTCTTCTGCTTTTCCTTCTGCTTCTCGTTCTGCTTCTGCTACAACTGCTACTGCTTCTACTTCTTCTGTTTCTTCTGCTTCTCCTTCTGCTTCAGTTTCTGCTTCTGCTTCTTCGGATTCTTATGCTTCTGCTTCTCCTACTTCTGCTTCCCCTACTTCTCTTTCTGCTTCTCCTTCTGTTTCTGCTTCTCCTTCTGCTTCTGCTTCTTGTCCTTCTCCTGTTTCTTCTGCTTCTGCTTCTGCTTCTCCTGTTTCTGCTTCTCCTGCTTCTCCTTCTGCTGCTCTTTCTGCTTCTCCTGCTGCTTTTCCTTCTCCTGCTCCTTCTTCTGCTTCTCTTTCTGCTTCTCCTTCTGTTTCTCCTTCTCCTTCTCGTTCTTCTGCTTTCCCTTCTGCTTCTCCTTCTGCTTCTGCATTTTCTGCTTCTTCTGCTACTGCCTCTGCTTCTTCTGTTTCTTCTGCTTCTCCTTCTGCTTTTGCTTCTCTTTCTGCTTCTGCTTCTCCTTCTGCTTGTCCAGATTCTGCTTCTTCTGCTTCTCCTGCTTCTCCTTCTGCTTCAGGTTCTGCTTCTGCTTCTTCGGCTTCTTCTGCTTCTGCTTCTCCTGCTGCTGCTTCTTCTGCTTCTCCTGCTTCTCTTTTTGCTTTTCCTTCTGTTTCTGCTTCTCGTTCTGCTTCTGCTTTTTCGCCTTCTTCTGTTTCTTCTGCTTCTGCTTCTCCTGCTTCTGCTTCTCCTGCTTCTCATTCTGCTTCTCCTTCTTCTTCTGCTTCTCCTTTTGCTTCTGCTTCTCCTTCTGCTTCTGCTTCAATTTCTCCTTCTGCTTCTCATTCTGCTTCTGCGTCTTCTGTTTCTTCTGCTTCTCCTGCTTCTGCTTCTCCTGCTTCTCCTA
>NW_012315375.1:0-2067 GCF_000151885.1 Dipodomys ordii
ACAGCGAGGACACATTGGCACACAGGGGGGACACAGTGGGGTACACAGCGGGACTCAGCGGGGGACACAGCAGTACACAGCGCGACAGAGCAGGACACAGCGGGGACTCAGCGGGGGACAGAACGGGGGACAAAGCGGGACACCACGGAACACAGCGGGACACAACGGGAAACAGCGGTGACCCTGCAGGGACACAGCGGGACACAGGGGGGACACAGCGGGACACAGAGGGACAGAGCCGGGGACACAGCGGGACAGAACAGGGACCGAGCGGGACACAGCAGGACACAGCGGGACACAGCGGGGGACACAGCGGGGGACCAGGGAGGACACAGCCGGACACAGCGGGGGACACAGCGAGGACAAAGCAGGGGACCCAGCGGGGGACATAGTGGGACACAGCAGAGAACACATCGAGGACATAGCGGGACCAAGCGGGACACAGAGTCGATACAGCAGGGTCACAGCGGGACACAGTGGGCTACACAGCTGGGGACACAACGGGACACAGCGGGACACAGCGGGGGACACAGGGGGGACACAGGACACAGCGGGACACAGCGGGGGACACAGCGAGGATACATTGGGACACAGCGAGAACACAGCGGGGACACAGCGGGACTCAGTGGGGGACATAGCAGAACAAAGCGGGACACAGCTGGACACAGCAGGGGACACAGAGGTGTACACAGCGGGACATAGCGGGGAACACAGCGAGGACACAGCAGGGGACACAGCGCGACACAGTGGGAGACAGAGCGGGTACACAGCGGGACACAGCAGGGGACACAGCGGGACACAGCAGGGGACAAAGCGGGACACAGCGGGAGACACAGCTGGGGACACAGCGGGACACAGCGGGGGACACGGAGGGGTACACAGCGGGACACAGCAGGGGACACAGTGGGGACAGAGAGGGACACAGCGGGGGACACAGCAGTACACAGCGGGACACAGCAGGACACAACGGGGGACACAGGGGGGACACAGCGGGACACAGCGGGACACAGCGGGGGACACAAGGGGGACACAGCGGGACACATTGGGACACAGCGGGGACAGAGCAGGGACACAGCGGGATTCAGCGGGGGACACAGCAGAACACAGCGGGACACAGCGGGACACAGCGGGACACAGCGGGGACACAGCGGTGACTCAGCGAGGGACAGAGCGGGGGACAAAGCGGGACACCACGGAACACAGCGGGACACAGAGGTAAACAGCGCTGACCCTGCGGGGACACAGCGGGACACAGCGAGGGACACAGAGGGAAACAGCTGGACAGAGAGGGGAACACAGCGGGACAAAGTGGGGGACATAGCGTGGGACACAGCGAGACACAGCAGGGACAAAGCTGGACACAGCGGGGTACACAGAGGTACACAGCAGGACACAGCGGGGACACAGCGAGGACACAGCGGGACACAGCGGGGGATACAGCAAGGACACAGCGGGACACAGCGGGACACAGCGGGACACAGCGGGGGACACAGCGTAACACAGCGGGTGACACAGCGGCACACAGCAGGGGACACAGCAGGGGACACAGCGGGCGACAACAGCGGGACACAGCAGGGGACACAGGGGGGACACAGCGGGACACAGCGGGGGACACGGAGGGACACAGCGGGGAACACAGCGGGGGACACAGCGGGACTCAGCGGGACACAGCGGGGTACATAGCGAGGACATATTGGGACACAGCGGGGGCACAGGGGGACTCAGCGGGGGACACAGCAGTACACCGCAGGACACAGCGGGACACAGCAGGGGACACAGAGGTGTACACAGCGGGACATAGCGGGGAACACAGCGAGGACACAGCGGGGGACACAGCGCGACAAAGCGGGGGACACAGAGGGGTACACAGTGGGACACAGTAGGGGACACAGTGGGACTCAGCGTGGGACAAAGCGGGACACAGCGGGAGACACAGCTGGGGACACAGCGGGACACAGCGGGGGACACGGAGGGGTACACAGCGGGACACAGCAGGGGACACAGCGGGACACTAAATGGGGGACACATCGGGACACAGCAGGGACACAGGGGAACACAGCGGGACTG